>NC_061122.1:142967980-142980273 GCF_002878395.1 Capsicum annuum | reverse complement strand
TGTAATTGAACTTATCAATTCATCTTTAATTTTAGTTAAATCAATGTAGTTATTACTAATAATATCTTAATTTGAATCATTTCAAATAAAATTGGTCAATTAATATTTTACTCAAGACGAATACACTTAGATGATCATTTAATTACTATGAGATTAATTTAAATCGTAATTAAAATTATCAATTCATCTTTAATTTTAGAGAAATTAATTTAATTATTACTAATAATTTCTTGATTTTAATTATTTCAAATAAGATTGGTCAATTGATCATTCTACTTAAGACGAAATACTTAGTTGATCATGTAATTACTATAAAATTAATTGAAATTGTAAGTCAACTTACTAATTCATATTTAATTTTAGTTAAATCAATATAGTTATTTCTAATTATGGTTTGGTTTTAATCATTTCAAATAAAATTGTTCAATTGATCACTCTACTCAGGACGAACACACTTAGTTGATAGTGTAATTTCCATGAGATTAATTAAAACTATAATTGAACTTATTAATTCATGTTTAATTCTAGTTAAATAAATTTAGTTATTACTAATATAATAGCTTAATATGAATCAATAAATGACTAACATGTTGCAAAAGATGAGTAATCTGTTGAAAATGACTAAACAAGTAAAGACATCTGTTGGAAATGACCAAACAGATAAAGACATATGTTGGAAATGACCAAACAAATATAGACATATGTTGCAACAGATGACTAACATTTTGCAATAAATGACTCGTCTATTGAAAATTATCAAACAAATATAGACATCTGTCGCAACAGATGACTAAGTTGTTGCAACAGATGACTCATCTGTTGAAAATTATCAAACATATAGGATATATATTGAAAAATAATTTAAAATACTAAAGCTCAGATTTTTTCAAGAGAACTTAAATGTTTGTTCCCTTGTGTAAGTTTTTGTCTTTAATTTTAGTTAAATCAATTTAGTTATTACTAATAATTGCTTAATTTGAATCATTTAAATAAAATTTATCAATTGATCATTCTATAAGGACGAATACATTAATTGAAATTGTAAGTGGACTTATCAATTCATCTTTAATTTAGTCAAAATCAATTTAGTTATTACTAATAATGACTTAATTTGAATCATTTCAAATAAAATTGATCGACTGATCACTCTCCTTGAGACGAATACACATAGTTGATCATTAATTACTATGAGATTAATTGAAATTGTAAGTAAACTTATCGATCCATCTTTAATTTTAGTTATATCAATTTAGTTATTACGAATAATGGCTTGATTTGATTCATTTCAAATAAAATTGATCAATTGATCACTCTAATCATGACAAATACACTTAGTTGATCATTTAATTACTATGAGATTAATTGAAATTATAAGTTTATCTTTAATTTTTTAGTTAAATCAATTTAGTTATTACTAATAATGACTTAATTTGAATTATTTCAAATAAAATTGGCCAATTGATTACTCTACTCGGGACGAATACACTTAGTTAATCATGTAATTATGATGAGATTAATTGAAATTATAAGGGAACTCATTAATTTATGTTTAATTTTAGTTAAATAAACATAGTTATTACTAATAATGGCTTAATTTGAATCATTTAAAATAAAATTGATCAATTAACTATTCTACTAAGATGAAACACTTAATTGATCATGTAATTACTGAGATTAATTGAAATCGTAATTGAACTTACTAATTCATCTTTAATTTTAGTTAAATAAATATAGTTATTTCTAATAATAGTGTAATTTAAATTATTTCACATAAAATTGGTCAATTAATCATTCTACTCAGTACGAAACACTTAATTGATCATGTAATTACTATGAGATTAATTGAAATCGTAATTGAACTTACTAATTCATCTTTAATTTTAGTTAAATCAATATAGTTAATTCTAATGATGATTTAGTTTGAATCATTTAAATGAAATTGTTCAATTGATCACTTTACTCAGGACGAACATACTTAGTTGATCGTGTAATTATCATGAGATTAATTGAAACTGTAATTACAACAACAAACTCAGTGTATTCCCACCTAGTGGGGTCTGGGGGGGGTGGTAAGATGTACGCAATCCATACCTCTACCTCTAAAGAAGTAGAAAGGTTGTTTCCGATAGACCCCCGGCTCAAGTCACGAGATACCACACAAACTCATAGTAAAGCACAGAACTAGATTACATAACATAAATACGGCACCCATAAGTATTAGAAAACAGAGGAAAGCACACAGATTCGTAATAAAACATGGAACACGGAATCATAACAAGAATAAAAACCCCACCAAGTAATTCCCTACACTAGCAACCCAAACCGGCCCTAGTCTTCTGCCCTAATTCGTGTCCTCCAGACCTTCCTATCTAGGGTCATGTCCTCGGTGAGCTGTAACTGCTCCATGTCCGGCCTAATCACCTCACCCCAGTACTTCTTCGGCCTACCCCTACCCCGCCTAAAACCATCCAACGCTAGCCTCACACCTACGAATCGGGGTATCCATGCCTCTCCTCTTCACGTGTCCGAACCATCTCAATCGGGCTTCCCACATCTTGCACTCCACTGGAGTCACACCAACCTTCCCCCAGATAGTCTCATTCCGCACTCTATCCCCTCTAGTCAGCCCACACATCCAGCGCAACATCCGCATTTCTGCCACCTTCATTTTTTGGATGTGGGAGTTCTTAACTGGCCAACACTCCGCTCCATACAACATGGCCGGACGGACTACCACCCTGTAGAATTTGCCTTTCAGCTTAGGCGGCACCTTCTTATCACACAACACCCCCGACGCGAGCTTCCACTTCATCCATCCCGCCCCAATACGGTGCGAGACATCCTCGTCAATCTCACCGTTACTCTGGATCACGGACCCGAGATACTTGAAACTATCCCTCTTCCATACCTCCTATGATTCCAACTTCACTACTACCTCATTCTCCCGCCTTACGTTATTAAACTTGCATTCCACATACTCTGTCTTGCTTCTGCTCACCCTGAACCCTTTAGACTCAAGAGTTTGCCTCCACACCTCTAATTTTTCATTCACACCCCCTCGAGTCTCATCTATCAGAACTACATCATCTGCAAAAAGCATACACCAAGGCACCTCCCCTTGAATACGCCGCGTCAACACATCCATCACCAACGCAAACAAAAAGGGACTAAGAGTAGATCCCTGATGCAATCCTGTCAAGACAGTGAAATGCTCTGAGTCTCCTCCCGCCGTCCTCACCTGGGTTTTCGCTCCATCATACATATCCTTAATTGCTCTGATATATGCCAGCGGTACTCCACTCACTTCCAAGCATCTCCACAGCACCTCCCTGGGGACTTTGTCGTAAGCCTTCTCCAGGTCGATAAACACCATGTGCAGGTCTTTCTTCCTTTCCCTGAACTGTTCCACCAACCTCCGCACCAGGTGAATTACCTCCATCGTCGAGCGGCCAGGCATAAATCCAAACTGGTTTTCCGAAATAGACACTATCCGTCTCAGCCTCACCTCGACCACTCTCTCCCAAATCTTTATAGAGTGACTCAATAACTTAATCCCCCTATAGTTATTGCAACTCTGGATGTCCCCCTTATTCTTATAGAGAGGGATCATGGTACTCCACCTCCAAGCCTCGGGCATCTTTGCCGTCTTGAAGATTTCATTAAACAATCCAGTCAACCACCTTACACCAGCCTCTCCGACGAACTTCCAAAACTCCACCGGTATCTCGTCCGGCCCCGTCGCCCTACCCCTTCGCATCCTGCGAACAGCCTCTCTAACCTCTTCTACCTTAAAACGTCTACAATAGCTAAAATCCCGACACTCCTCTGAGTGCTCCGGTTCCCCTAACACAATAGCTCTATCCCCTTCGTCATTCAAGAGCCTATGAAAGTACGACTGCCATCTATTCTTAATGTGGCCGTCCTCCACCAACACTCTACCGTCCTCCCCCTTAATGCACCTCACCTGATCGAGGTCACGACCCTTCCTCTCCCTAGCCTTAGCGAGTCAAAACAACTTTTTCTCCCCTCCTTTCCCCTGTAACCCTGCATACAAGCTCTCAAAAGCGGCCGTCTTAGCTGCCGTGACTGCTGACTTAGCCTCCTTCCTAGCTAGCTTGTACTCTTTTCTGTTTACCCGCTTCTCTTCTTCATCCTTACTCTCAACCAATTTAACATACGCCCCTTTCTTGGTCCCCACTTTCTTCTCCACCTCTTCATTCCACCACCAATCCCCCCGATGATGCCCGGCCCGGCCCCTAGAAACACCCAACACCTCACTTGCATTCTACCTGATGCACCTAGCCGCCCTATCCCACATACTATCCACGTCCCCCCTACACTCCCACACCCTCATTTCCGCCAACTTCTCCCCTATCTCCCACGCATTCACTGGCGTCAAGCCGCCCCACTTTATTCTAGGTCTACCCTCCTTACTCCTCCTCTTTCTATTCTTCTTTATACCCAAATCCATAACCAAGAGCCTATGCTGGGTCGAAAGATTCTCACTCGGGATGACCTTACAGTCCTTACACAACGTCCTATCCCCTTTCCTAAGCAACAAAAAGTCAATCTGGGTCCTGGCTATCGCGCTTCGAAAGGTGATCAGATGGTCGTCCTTCTTCGGGAAGCCCGAGTTCACCACCACCAGCCCAAAGGACCTCGCAAACTCCAATAGAGTATCCCCCTCTTCATTTCTTTCCCCAAAACCAAAACCACCATGCACATCACCAAAGCCTTCCGGTAACGCCCCGATGTGCCCGTTGAAATCTCCTGCTATAATAATCTTCTCCGAGCTAGGCAAGCCTCTCACCAGCTCCTCCAAAGCCTCCCAAAACCGCATCTTCTCCTCCCTCTCCGATCCCACTTGCGGCGCATAGGCACTACACACGTTCAGGGTAAACCCCCGAATGACCAACTTAATAGTCATCAACCTATCGTTGATCCTCTTCACCTCTACTACCTGACCTCTAAGTTCTTCATCTACTAAGATGCCAACTCCATTCCTACGCCTCTCGCTCCCAGAGTACCACAGCTTGTAACCATCCACCTCCCTAGCCTTAGACCCTACCCACTTGGTCTCTTGAACACACGCAATATTGATCCTCATCTTCCTAAGAATCTTCACAAGCTCTATGAACTTACCCTGAAGGGTTCCTATATTCCAAGACCCAACCCTCAGCCTACCATCACTATCCACACGCCCTCCACCACCACCCCCCTCCCCGCGGCCAAACCTTAGCCTCCCTCCTACTCCCGCCCTTTCCTCATCCCCCGCCCCCACCATGGCCCCACGCCCCAACCCCCTCGAACATGACCCTATCCAACCATTACCGCCCACAGCCACAACCACACGAAAGTATAAGAAAATATAAAGATATAAACGATGGTAGTAGCAAAGCAGCAGCAAGAATTACAAGGCTCACACAAATTCAAAGGAATAATCCAAGAACAAAACTAAACTCAACTAGAGAGCAAACACCACTGGACTCAACACCCACAGCCCCAAAAATAGATTCCCAAGCCGATAACCCAGTCCAAAGCAGTGCAAGAAACGACCACAGCAACAGCAACAACAGACAACAGACAATATCAACAAATCCAACGCAAGTCAAGGTACAGAGGCTACTACTAGCATAATACGAAAAATGAAATAACAAAGGTTAGAAGTCACCGGGTTACGCTTGTAAACCAAGCCAAAAACCAAAGCCCAGCATTGACCGGGTTCCAGGGGATTCCGGTGCTGAAATGGAGTTGCAGCTACTGGAGACCGAGGGAACTGATCGTCGTTTGGGTGCTGCGGCTGCTGGCGGCCGAGCGGCGGGTACAGGCGGAGGTGCAGCTGGAGACCGAGCTTTGGCTGTTGGATACCGAATCGGCGGCTAGAGACCGAGCGGCGACTGGCTAGAGACCGAGGTGGGGGGGGCTGTTGTATCCCGTCGGCACCGGAGGAGGGGTATGGACGGAGGGGGGGTATGAACGGAGGGGGGGAGAGAGGATTGGAACCGGCGGTCGGTGATGGAGGGCAGCCGGGAGCGGCGACGGGGGTCGGCAACGGTGACCAGAGGTCAGGGTCGGAGATCGGGTCGGGTCGGCGCCGAAGGTTGGCAACGGCGACGGGGCCGGGATGAGAGAAAGAGAAAGAGAGGGTAGGGAGAGAGAGAGAGAGAGAGAGAGAGAGAGATCCGTTAGTAGAGAGAGAGGGGGGTCGGCGTGGAGAGAGAGAGAGATAGAAAATGCAGCCCACATCTGAAGATGTGGGTCAGTACCATGGAAAGAAATCGAGTATATGGGGGTGTATGCAGTTGTATAAACATCATCATCATAAATATTTATAAGAAATATGCAGGATGTATGAAAGACTTACATAGCCCAAAGAAAAGCATCATAATCATAAGAGGATAAAATAAGTACAATAACACATGTAAGTCATCATACAATTTGTCAATCACTTTCAGTTCATAAAGAATATCAATTCTCATAACGTAAATATCATTTAAATCTTCGAAAGAATAACTTTCATAATTCCATTTCAAATCACTTCACCATTCACCATAGACACAAGGAAACACACACACACACTGGGAGATTCTATAACCGACATAAACCATATGAGCTACATTGAGTCCAACGTACAACCCACGTTGGGGAGAGCCGTCTTATCCTTGCCATCGGAGTAGGACTATCGATATCAAATCCACACAACCTAGTGATCACTATATAAATCAGCCTCAAGCTCACTCCTAAAGGGGCACGTAGTTCTAGGGAAGTAAGGTCATTTTATACCTTCCACTCGATGCTAAAGATTTCTCTCGGACTTAGCTCAGATCATTTTAAAGATAATCCACAATAAAACAATTTCAGTAATATATAAATATACATCGGGAGCCATTATGCTTCCCATCTATCAAAATCAACCACGTTGTCGATTTCTTTCACACTCGAGTTCAAAACAACTCCATTAAGACCAAAAGGTCAAATCATTCCAAATATCTCAAATATTCAACATCAACATGCTTATAACACACACTTTCTCAAAAAAACACAATTTCTAATGGGGATTCACGACCCAAATATCAAAATCATGATAAATATCATTCAAGATTCATGCTTTATATCACCATACATGTAAATTCATCTTTCAAAATCATAAACATCAAGATTTCATAATAATCATCATAAGATATGGGTTCATGCTTTAAATTCATAAAGATCAAATAAAAATCATGCCTTTATAAAGAAAATTACTTTTGGGCACAAGAACGAAAGGGAGTTCTTGTTGAAAAACTCTACATACCTCGAATGATGAACTTTAGATTGATACTCATTTTTGAGATGTTAATCGTGCCTTTGAATGATTGCTCTTGGAGTTCTTGAAATAGGAACTTGGAATCTTGAATAAATTTGCAGAATTAATGGTGAACTTTGGAGGTTCTTGAAGTTGGATGTAGGAGCTTAGGATTTTCTTTTTGAGAGAGTTTCATGAAATATAACATATAATGCTTCTAATAGGGTTTAATATAGGGTTTGGACAGATTCTGGGTGAGGGAGAATGACCAAAACGCCCCTAAAAATCAAAAAAAATTTGAATCTGTCCTTTGGTGGACTGTTTTGATAGTCTGAAGTAGATCAACCATAACATTTTACTTCGATATTCAAATTGGATGAAACTAATTTCATTAGAAAGAAGACTCTCATATCTTTCCATTGATATATAGTATCTTACCCAGGTCATTGTGTACGAGGATTTATGGTCATTTGAAGTTGACCCAAAAATTCACTTTTGATAGGCTTAAGTAGATCAACAATACCTTTTTGCTTCGATAAACAAATTGGATGAAACCAATTTTATTGGAAAGAGGACTCATAGAGCTTTCCGTTGATATATAGTAGATTACCCAGATCATTCTGTACAAGGAGTTATGATCGTTTAAAGTTGGAGAAAATATATGTCAGGCCTCAGTACTTTTTCCTGCACGTTTTACCGTTCACTACTATTCACAGTTCGATCGGAATGTTCATAACTCGTCGCTCGGGTGTCCGTTTTGGATTATCCACATATAGTTGGAAATCTTATTCGATACTCTACGCAATGATGGATCATAATCTAAGACATTTTGCACGAAAAATTTATAATTCATTCTAGAAGATAGAACCCAACGCGCCAACACGTTTACGCATAAAATTTCAATGAAAAATTTCCCGGGGTATTACATCATCCCCCCTTAGAAACATTCATCCTTGAATGACGCTAGACATGCCAATATTAGATAGGTAATAGAGCATACAGCTGAAACCATTCGTTAGACTCATCACCACATCGTTTCTCACTCCAAATGCAACATAGAATGCATAAATTCAAGAAACTACAGCTGAACACATAATAAATGACAGCTGACCTGCTGCAACTTTTATCAAAAGTGCATGATTTAGGAAAGAACGGTACCTTCAGCTTGATCGGATTTCGCGAAAAATAGGTGTGGGTACTTGGATCGCATATCCGCCTTAGCTTCCCAAGTTGCACCCTCAACAGATTGGTTTTGCCACAACACCTTGACCAAGGGAACTTCTTTGTTCCTTAGTCTTCGGACACTGAAATCAAGAATCTCAACAGAAATCTCATCAAAAGAAAGATTTTCTTGAATGTCAGTACTCACAGAGGAATCCACTACCACAGCATCGTTAATATGCTTTCTACGCATGGAGACATGGAACATTGGATGAACAGAGAACAACTCGGAAGGCAACTCGACTTCATAAGCTACCTTACCAACACGGCTAAGAATTTTGTAAGGACCAACATAACGGGGACTAAGCTTCCCCTTCTTTCCGAATCTCTTCACCCCCCTCATAGGTGAAATTTTCAGATACACTAGGTCACCAACTTCAAACTCAAGGTCTCTCCTTCTAACATCCGCATGTGACTTCTGACGACTCTGCACAGTTTTCAACCTTTCCCTAATCAACTTAACTTTTTCCATAGCCTTAAATACCGAATCAGGACCACTCACAGCCGCTTTACCCACCTCAAACCAACCTATGGGTGATCTACACTTCCTCCCATATAAGGCTTCAAACGGAGCCATGCCAATACTAGAGTGGAAACTGTTATTGTAAGCAAACTCTATCAACGGTAAGTGGTTATCCCAACTTCCCTTAAAGTCAAGTGCACAAGCTCTCAACATATCCTCTAAGGTCTGGATGGTCCGCTCAGCCTGATCATCGGTCTACGGATGAAAATCAGAACTCATAAGCACTTGGATGCCATGACCCTTCTGAAAAGCTTTCCAAAATTACGAAGTAAACTGAGTACCCCTATCCGAAATGATAGACAAGGGAACTCCATGCAGTCTGACTAGCTCTCGGATATATAATCTAGCATAATCCTCAGCAGTACATGAAGTATGAACAGGCAAGAAATGAGCAGACTTAGTCAACCTATCAACCACAACCCAAATGGAATCATGATGGCGTCAAAAAGGAGGTGAACCAATCACGAAGTCCATATTTATCTCTTCCCACTTCCAGGTGGGAATACTAAACTCTTGCATCATACCACCAGGTCCTTGGTGTTCAAACTCAACCTGTTGGCATGTTGCACACTTAGCTACAAACGCTGCTATATCTTTCTTCATTCCACTCCACCAATAGATTTTTCACAAGTCTCGGTACATCTTGGTGGCACCAGGATGAATAAAATATTGCGCCCCGTGTGCTTCAGCCATAATCCTCTGTCTCAGATCATTAATATTCGGGACACATAATCTGCCCTGCAATCTCAACACACCATCTTCCCCTTGGGAGAAAACCTCTACTTTTGGTCCTTGACTGACTCCTTCAGTCTAACCAAACTAGCATCTAAGTATTGCTTTTCCATTACTTCCGAAACCAATGAGGATTCGGAACAACTCTAAACCCCAATACTACCTTCAGCAGAGTCAAACAACCTAACCCCCAATCTATCCAAACGATGTACATCACGAGTCAACTCTTTCTTACCTTCTACCACATGCGAAACACTACCTATGGACACTCTACTTAGGGCATCCGCCATAACATTGGCCTTGCCCGGATGGTACAGCACACTCATATCATAGTCTTTTAACAATTCTAACTATCGTCTCTGCCTAAGATTCAATTCTCTCTGGGTAAACACATACTGAAGACTCTTATGATCAGTGAAAACATCAACATGGATACCATACAAATAGTGTCTCCAGATTTTCAAAGCAAACACAACAGGAGCCAACTCAAGGTCATGGATGGGGTAATTTTTCTCATGGGGTTTCAACTGTCTAGAAGCATAAGCTATCACCTTACCCTTCTGCATCAATACATAACCCAACCCAACTCTCGAAGCATCACAGTACACCACAAAACCATCAACACCATCAGGCAAAGTCAAAATAAGGGCTGAAGTGAGTCGAGTCTTCAACTCCTAAAAACTCTTCTCATAAGATTTGGACCACAAGAACTTTACTTTCTTTTGGGTCAATCGAGTCATAGGAGACGCTATAGAGGATAAACCCTCAACAAAACGGCGGTAATAGCTAGCTAAACCCAAGAAACTTTGGATATCAATCAGAGAAATAGGTCTAGGAAAATTTCTAACTACTTTGGTCTTTTGGGGATCAACTCTAATATCCTCGGAAGAAATGATATGACCCAGAAAAGCAACTGACCTTAGACAAAACTCACACTTACTGAACTTGGCAAACAACTGTCATCTATAAGGGTTTGCAAGACAGTTCGAAGATGATCAGAATATTCATCCTCACTACGGGAGTACACCAGTATATCATCGATAAACACTATGACAAATATATCCAGATATGATCTGAACACTCGATTCATGAGGCCCATGAAAGCTGCTGGGGCATTAGTTAACCCGAAAGACATAACAAGAAACTCAAAATGGCCATAACAAGTTTGGAAAGCGGTTTTTAGGATGTCACACTCCCTAACTTTGAGTTGATGATAGCCGGAATGAAGGTCTATCTTTGAGAAATAACTTGCACCTTGCAATTGGTCAAACAAATCATCTATTCTCAGAAGGGGATACTTATTTTTTACGGTGACTTTATTCAGTTGGCGGTAATCAATGCACATACGCAAAGAGCCATATTTCTTTCTCACAAACAATACAGGAGCACCCCAAGGAGAAACACTGGGCCTTATGAAACCCTTATCTAGTAGATCTTTGAGTTGCTCTTTCAAATCCTTAAGTTCTGCTGGGGCCATACGGTAAGGAAGAATAGAAATGGGCTGAGTATCGAGAAGAAGATCAATCCCGAACTCTATCTTTCTATCAGGAGGTATCCCAGGGAGATCATCCAAAAAGACATCAGAAAACTCATTGACGACGTTAACAGATTGGAGAGTTGGAGTCTCAGACTTAGTGTCTTTGACTCTAACCAAATGGTAAATACACCCCTTGGAAATAAGCTTTCTAGCTTTGAGGTAAGAGATAAATGACTCTTGGGTGACACAGAATTCCCAGACCACTCAAACACGGATGCACCCAAAAATTGAAACTTGACCACTCGGGTCCGGCAATCAATAGAGGCATAAGAAGAATACAGTCAGTCCATACCCAGAATCACATCAAAATCTACCATGTCTAACTCAATCAGATCAACCAACAAGACTCTATGAAGAACGGTAACAGGACACTTTTTATACACTTTCTAGGCAACAATCGAATCACCCACTAGGGTAGAAACTAGGATAGGCTCAGGAATAATCTCAGGACTCATTTCAAAATTCACAGCAATCAAAGGTGTAACATATGAAAAACTGGATCCAGGATCCAACAAAGCATACACATCAAACTGAAATATATAAAGCATATCAGTAACAACATCGGGAGAGTCCTCTTGTTCCTGGCGGAGCGGTAAAGCATAGAATCTATTCTGGTGCTGCCCGCCAGCAATGCTAGAAGAGGCACCCTAAGCTGGGGCTGGGTGAGTCACTGGAACTGGAGCACTAACAGTCTGACTCTAGGTCTGAGGGAGATAGTCACGACGCCCTTGTCCATCCTGTGGACAATCTCTAACTCTGTGACCCATGTTACCACACCAAAAACAACCCCTCTTCTTACCCCCAACACTCACCCGAATGAGCCCTACCATACTTAGGACACAGGGGACGATTTGGCTTACTACCAGCACTGTACTGGGACCTGGCTGCATATGACCTTGTACCTTGCTCCTGCCTACCTCTCGGCACGGGAGCACTAGCAGATGACGATGCTGGAATAGACAAATGATCCTGATACTGAGGGCGATCCCTCCCTG
>NC_061122.1:142909093-142964980 GCF_002878395.1 Capsicum annuum | reverse complement strand
TAACTACCACTAATACATCACAACCTCTACACATTCTTTGGCCGCCACCACTATTATCACTAGTAATGCCACCTTTACCACTACTTCAAACAGTACCATTGCTATAATTTATCTCTACTAACAACAATCTCCACCATCACAACAAATAATATCTCCAACTAGCACCAACACATAGTTAATCGTTATGCATTCATATTTCAACCAACACAATCAACTCCTTAAACTACTAACATCAAGCAACGTCACATCACAACAACCACCACCATCATCAATCGCCACCATCATAACAGTCACTACAATACCAACCATCACAATTATCACCACCAATAATATTAATCACTAACATCAATCATTATCACCCCAACCACTATTATAAGCCATCTCCACTATCACTAACAAATATAAATATTTTTTCTCAATCAAATACTAATAATTTTATTATATTAAATTAAATACTTTTTTAATATATAAATAATTTTTATTTGAATTTTATTTTTTATTTTATTATGTATACAAATAATTTTTTTTACACATTCAGATGTTGAAAAACAAATAATCTTAATCATTCAGTTTTTAGATCTAGAGACAACATCTTAATAATTCAGATGTGCATCAGATTCAGACATCTGAATCTTAAAAAAAACAAATGAAGCCTAAATAGAAAAGATATATGTTGAAAAACAATTTAAAATACTAAAGCTCAAATGTTTTTAGGAGAACTCAAACATTTGTCCCTTTGTCTAAGGTCTTGTATTAAAGACTTGTCTTCAATTTTAATTAAATTAATTAGTTATTATTAATAATTGCTTAATTTAAATAAACAAATGACTAACCTATTATAAGCATCTGTTGCAATAGATGACTAACTTGTTGCAACAAATAGATAATCTGTTGGAAAATAATTAAAATACTAGGGAACTCAAATATTTTTAGGAGAACACAAATGTTTGTCCCATTGTGTAGAGACATCTTTAATTTTAGCTAAATCAATTTAGTTATTACTAATAATTGCTTAATTTGAATCAACAGATGACTAACAAGTTGCATCAAATGATTCATCTATTGGAAATTATCAAACAGATAGAAAATCTGTTGTAATAGATGGGTCAACTATTAGAAAGCAATTAAAATACTAGGGAGCTTAAACGTTTTTAGGAGAACTCAAACTTTTGTCCCCTTGATCCTTTTGCATTTGATGTATGGTATATTATTTTTGTCTTCTTTATTTGTTTCATGAAATTTTTCATGTGTTTTACTTATTCATTGTGCCCCTATTGAAATTTTAAAAATTTTTTTAGGTCAAATTTTGTTCGTATATCACTTTGACATCACTTCATAGCTTATTTTGTAAGTAAAATTATGATTTTTATTGAATTTCTTATTTGGTGTATCTGCTACTGCTACAATGGATAGAACCTGCAATATGAATCCAACATATGAGTCATCTATTGCAATAAGTGAGTAATCTATTGTAATATATGACTAATCTGTTGTAACAGATGACCCATTAGTCATATATGTTGCAACAGATTACTCATTTGTTGCAATAAATTAGTCAAATATATTTCAACAGATTACTCATCTGTTGCAATAAATTAGTCATATATGTTGCAACATATTAGTCATATATGTTGCAATAGATTACTCATTTGTTGCAACAAATTAGTCATATATGTTGTAACAGATTAGTCATATATGTTGCAACAGATTAGTCATATATGTTGCAACAGATTACTAATCTACTCAACATATTAGTCATATATGTTGCAACATATTACTAATCTGTGCAATAGATTAGTCATATATGTTGCAACAGATTACTCATCTGTTGGATTCACGTTACATGTTTTATCCATTGTTAAAAAACAGCAGTAGCAGATACATCCAGATGAGAAATTCAACTAAAAAATAACAAACATTAAAAAAAATAACAAAAAACATAAAAAAATAACAAACACCAACAAATCAAGTTCCTCATTTTTTTCATAACTTAAAACACTAATTTTTTACCTGTGAAGATCGAAAAGAAACGATGAAGAACTCGAAGTTGTTGTCGCCGGAGAATGTTGTCACGTCGACTGACGGTTGAAAGTAAAAAAGGAACGGGCAAGAACTCAAAACTATTTGTTGCAGAGGTTAAAGTTGCACAAGATTGAAGGGAGAAATTTGGAAAGTTGTTGGTTGGGAGAAGTTAGAGAGAGAAACTATCGAGAGAAAGAGAGAAGAGAGATTGATTTGCAGAGAGAGGGAAGGTTTGTGGGTGTGGGTTAATTTGTATTTTTGAAAAAATAAAAAATTTTGAAAAATATTAATCAAGTCCACAATTAACCTAATCAAGTTTTTTAATTATGTTTGACCCTTTAAGTTGGTCAATGTCACCAATTCTTCATTCAAGACTTAAAAGACACCTTTCCTTCAATTTTCTCAAGAAATTATGTTAAGAAGTCTTAATAATTTTTGTATATCTCAAGAATTTAAAACAAACAAAAAGTGTTTCCGATCATTCTTGTAATTGTGTAGCTTCTCACAAATTGAACTCACGACTCTTAAAAATTTATGATCCTTCTATTTATAAATCTCTCATTTTAGTAAAAGTTCTTAAATTTTTAATTCTTTTGAACTTATTGTTGCCTTGTTCCTTACAAACTTAATTCTTTTTATTACTAGGTAACGATGACTAGTGCTAGCACGGGTCCAATGTTGGAACTTTTTTCTTAGCTCAAACAACATACATTATATATATGTATGAATATATTATATGGTTGACAAATGTTATATTGTTTACATCTATTGCATTATTAATATCACTTATATACAAACTCTACTATTTATATATCAGAAATGGTGGTATTTATAGATTCTTGACAACATTTAGCAAAAAGTTCCTGCGCAGTCAAAATAACAGTTGTTAGTATTTGTGTCTCATAGGAAAAAAAGAGAAGCAAAGGGGATATAGATAGATGTGATTCTTGAAAAAATTTAGTTAGTCCACTGTAGTGGAAGCAATCGTCTTTCTAAATTTTTGAAACTGAACGTTTGTACATCCAATGTCTACAACATTACTTGAACATTGCCTTTCAAAATAGAATTAGACATGCTAGCATATGCTTATGGAAATATTCATCATGAGGAACATCGAGGTCATTCTCCTTTGATTTGTAGCTTGGGTTATACACTTCTCCTTGACCACCTTCTATTAAACATGTCAAGGAGGAAAAAAAAGGACAAAGATTAACCATGATTAGCTCAGAATTCACTTCACATAATTAAAAAAACAAATAACAAACTGAAATGCCAAGTACAGCCAAAACAACTCAAAAAACCTGTAGACAGTTGCCACCCCATTTTACTGAAGCATGCAATTTATCTGTTTCGATCTTTCGTTCTCGCGCAAAGATTTTTTCAAGTTATGAATTTTGGAGGCTCCAAAAGGGTGACCTACCATATTTTGTGATGTCTGATAACCAGTGAAGACAGATCTCACAACTCTAGGATCCAATAACTGTTAGCCCATATGTTATTGGGCCTTTAGTTTATGGACCTTTAGGTTATTGGCTATGTATATATAGCCTACTCTTGCTTTAGTCAGTTTTATGCTTTTCAGATTATATTGTAAACCTTAGCCTTTCTTCCCTTCAATAAAGTTCTATTAACATGGTATCAAAGCTAGTTCGATCCATGTCCTTTGATTTGTTGGTTGAAGATTTTGTAGCAGGCACCTATTGCGCGGAATTCTTTTGCTGTATTCGTTGAGCCCCGAATTTTTTTGAGGTGCTGCTGTATTCGTTTGCTATTTTCGTTGGGTTTTTTGGTTGGATTGATTCGTTGCTGTCTTCGTTTGCTGTCTGGTATTGTTCGTCTTTCGTTCTTTTGCTTGCTGCCACTGTTGTTCGTTCGGAATTGTTCAACCTAGGGTTTTGCATCTTTTTATTTTTTTTTGAATTGTTTGTGTGTTGCTGTGTTTACAATGACTGGAAAGGATGATTCTCTCCAGTCCATTAGTACTCAATTAGATGGTAAGAACTATGCATATTGGAGTTATGTCATGAAGAATTTTCTTCGTGGGAAGAATATGTGGGGTTATATCACTGGAGTAAAACCAAGACCTATCGATGATAAAACTGAAAATTTTGATTTGTTGGTGGACTTATGGGAAACTAATAACTCCAAGATTATCACTTGGATCAACAATTCTGTAACTCAGTCAATTGGTATGCAATTGGCTAAGTATGACACAGCAAAGGAGGTCTGGGATCATTTGGAAAGACTGTACACTCAGTCTAATTTTGCTAAGCAGTACCAGTTGGAGTATGATATCCGTGCTCTTCAACAGCATGATCTCAGTATTCAAGATTTTTATGCTGCCATGTCGGATTTGTGGGATCAATTGGCACTTACTGAATCTGCAGAGTTAAAAGGTTTTGGGCCGTACATTGCTAGACGGGAAGAGCAACGCTTGGTTCAGTTTTTGATGGCACTACGTTCTGACTTTGAGGGCCTACGTGGAACAATCCTTCATCGATCTCCCCTCCCTACTGTTGATTCTGTGGTTCATGAACTGATTACAGAGGAGACTCGTATCAAGTCTCAAGTGGATAAAGGGTCTAAAGTAACTACTACTCCTGTCGTGTTTGCTGCTTCAACTGATCAGTCTAGGCCACCACGTACTCAGACTCGACAATCTCCTAAAGTTGCATTTGATGAGTGTGCATTCTGCAAACAGAAAAATCATTGGAAGGCTCAGTGTCCGTTGTTACTTAACAAGGTCAAACAGCCTCAATCTGGGCAGCAACAGAAATATGGGCAGCAAAAGTATCCGTCACGCCCATCTGGTGCTCCTCCGTGGTCATCTCGTCCTCCACAGTTCGCTGCTGCTGCACCATCTGTAGATGTTGAGTCTGTTAGCACTATGCCACCTTCTGCGTTGGATCCCCAGGTTTTCGAACAGTTCAGACAGTTCTTCGTTTCTAATCCTACGGCCATGTCAGCATCTATGTCTCATTCGGGTTCAGTTTCTTCTAGTACCTCAGGTATTCCTTCCTCCTTGTGGATATTGGATTCTGGTGCGTCTCATCACATGTCCCCTCATTTGTCATCGTTTGGTTCTTTGTCACCCATTTCACCAATCTCTGTTATGTCCGCGAGTGCTGTACCTATGTCAGTCGAGGGTGTTGGTTCTGTTACTACCCCTCACATTGTCCTCTCTGATGTTTATTACATTCCCAAACTTGCTTTAAATCTTGTTTCGGTCAGTCAGTTGTGTAAGGCTGGTAATTGGGTGTTTTTTTCTGATTCTGTTTGTGTTATACAGGACCAACACACTCAGAGGGTGATTGGGACCGGCCGTAGGTTGGGGGAACTCTATGTCTTGGAGAATCTCAAAGTGTCTGTAGTTGCTGCCTCTAGCATAGATTTATCTTCTTTTCGTTTGAGTCCTTTGTCTTCTCAGTTTTATCTTTGGCATTCCAGATTAGGACATGTGTCAGTTTCACGTTTACGTTTTTTGGTCTCTAGTGGTGCTTTGGGTCATGTGAACACTAGTGATATTTCAGATTGTAGTGGTTGTAAACTGGCAAAATTTTCTGCCTTACCGTTTAATAAAAGTGTGTCTTATTCTGTTGCTCCTTTTGATATTATTCATTCTGATGTATGGGGACCAGCGCCAGTATCCACTAAGGGTGGATCGACCTATTATGTTTCGTTTATAGATGACTATACTCGTGATACCTGGGTGTATCTTATGAAACGCAGATCTGATTTCTTTGGCATTTACAACAACTTTAGAGCCCTTGTTAAAACACAACATTCGGCTGTGATAAAGTGTTTCAGGTGTGACTTAGGGGGTGAATATACTTCTAATGACTTCACTCAGTTACTTGCCTCTGATGGTACCATACACCAGTCATCTTGTACCGACACTCCTGAGCAGAACGGTCTGGCCGAAAGAAAACATCGTCATATTGTTGAGACAGCACGCTCTTTACTTTTGTCTGCAGAGGTTCCTAGTATTTTTTGGGGAGAAGCAGTTCTAACTGCTGTATATGTGATTAATCGTATTCCTACTGCATTGACTTCAGGAATGTCTCCGTTTGAGAAACTATATGGTCACCCGCCGAATTATTCTGCATTACGAGTTTTTGGATGTACTTGCTTTGTTCTTCGTCCTCATGTTGAACGAAATAAATTAGGGTCAAAATCAGCTATATGTGTGTTTTTGGGGTATGGTATTGGACAAAAAGGATATCGTTGCTATGATCCTGTAAGTCAGAAATTATATGTTTCACGACATGTCACTTTTTTGGAACATATTCCTTTTTATTCCATTCCAGCTAAAACCCATGATGTGACAAAGTCAGATATTCGGCTTATTGATCCCTTTGGGATTGACATAGAGGTTCCAGTTCCGGATTCATCCATGCTATCTGGTGTGCCACCTGATAGTACTTCAGCCTCGCCTGTGCCTGAGTCTGCTCCTTCGACTGTTGAGACTGGAGACCCACCACCTCTGAGGAGGTCTACTCGACCTTGTAAGTCCACCAAACTGCCAGATTTTTACTATTCTACATATTCAGCCTCATTTGCTTCCTTTATTGCAAACATACATCATTTGTCTGAACCTGAGTCGTATAGAGAGGCTGTGTCTGATCCTCTTTGGCAGAATGCTATGGCTGAGGAACTTGCTGCTCTTCATCATACACATACATGGGATTTGGTTACTCTCCCACCTGGTAAGCATGCGATTGGTTGTCGATGGGTGTATAAGATAAAAACAAAATCTGATGGGTCTGTTGAGCGATACAAGGCAAGACTTGTGGCAAAAGGATATTCACAACAATATGGTATGGATTATGAGGAGACTTTTTCCCCCGTAGCAAAGATGACGACTGTTCGCACTATGATTGCTGTTGCATCCGTTCGACAGTGGAAGATATTTCAGATGGATGTCAAGAATGCTTTTTTGAATGGTGATCTCCACGCGGAAGTTTATATGACTCCTCCCCCAGGTATTGACCACCAGCCAGGTGAAGTTTGTCGACTTCGAAAAGCTTTATATGGTCTCAAACAAGCCCCTCGTGCTTGGTTTGAGAAATTCTCCACTGTTATTACTTCCCTTGGATTTGTCCCGAGTAACCATGATTCAGCATTGTTTGTTAGATGTACAAGTGCAGGGCGAATTCTATTGTCCTTATATGTAGATGATATGATTATTACTGGTGATGATCATAGTGGTATTGAGTTATTGAAGCATGATTTGGCTCATCGATTTGCAATGAAGGACTTGGGCTTGCTGCGTTATTTTCTGGGTATTGAGGTGGCTCAGTCTAAGAAAGGGTATCTTCTTTCTCAGACTAAGTATATATCTGACTTGTTTACACGGGCGCGTCTTTCTGACAACAGGACTGTAGATACTCCCCTTGAAATCAATGCACGTTACTCTCCTAGTGATGGTGTTCCATTATCAGATCCGAGTCTTTATCGGACTATTGTGGGTAGTTTGGTTTACCTTACGGTTACTCGTCCAGATATAGCACATGCAGTTCATGTTGTTAGCCAGTTTGTTACTGCTTCTACTTCTGTGCACTGGGGAGCTGTACTTCGTATTCTAAGGTATCTTCGTGGCACTCAGTTTCAGAATCTCTTGTTTCCCTCGACGTCATCTCTCGAGTTGCGAGCCTATAGTGATGCTGATTGGGATGGAGATCGCAATGATCGTAAATCCACCACTGGTTTTTGTGTGTTTCTTGGAGACTCTTTAATCTCGTGGAAGAGCAAGAAACAAGATGTTGTCTCTAGATCTTCCACGGAGGCTGAGTATCGTGCTATGGTTGTGACTACATGTGAGATTATTTGGTTACGTTGGCTTCTTGCAGATATGGGGGTTCACATTTCTATGCCTACTCCCCTGCATTGTGATAACAAAAGTGCGGTACAAATTGCAAAGAATTCTGTCTTCCATGAGCGTACGAAGCACATTGAGATTGATTGTCACTTCACCCGTCATCATTTACAGCTCGGGACCATATCGCTTCCTTTTGTTCCATCGTCTTTGCAGATTGCTGACCTTTTTACGAAGGCTCAGTCGGCATCTCGATTTCGTTTTTTGTGTGACAAACTCTCAATGCTTATTGCTGTTGCATTGTGAGTTTGAGGGGGGATGTTAGCCCATATGTTATTGGGCCTTTAGTTTATGGACCTTTAGGTTATTGGCTATGTATATATAGCCTACTCTTGCTTTAGTCAGTTTTATGCTTTTCAGATTATATTGTAAACCTTAGCCTTTCTTCCCTTCAATAAAGTTCTATTAACAATAACTACAACGATGTTGATTATTTTGAGATCAACTTTCACCACATTTCATTTTCATGACGACAAATTTAGAGAAATGGCGGCAAAAGCCAAAGAAGTTAGAACAAACCTTTGATCTCGTACCTTTTCTTATCCTTTTATCACGAGCTTGGAAAAATCAAGTAGGCAACAAACATTATAAATAATAACAGAATTACCTCTTTAAGAACTTGATGAATTGATCTTCCTTGTTACCTTGTATCAAGATATCTACTTCCTTCAAGACAATGTGCTTAGTGCATAAATATTTCAACTAATACTCATAGTTCTCCACCTTCCCAGGATATAAATCAAGCGAATCCTTCAGAGCAAATAGAAGTATTAAAAAAATGATGTAGCTCATTCTCAAAGAAGAAAAATTGAAGAATAAAAGGGAACTCAATCATCATCAGAACTACATCTATAATTGAATGATAATAAGCCTACATGAATAGAGAACAATGTTTGGACTTTAGCCTGAAATGTGATCCTATAGGAATGAAAGAACAGAACATTTGAAACTATATTATGCATTACATAAACTAATTGTGTTGAACACCAGAGAAGGAAGAGGGGCAATTATCCACCCTTCAAATCGACCTATTTTGAAGAGTACATAATGTGTTGTTCATCTAACTAAGTTTGAATGAGAATCTTTCACAAGAAAATGAAGATCTGCTCAAATAAAGAGTTGTAGTTCAACATTACCCGATAAAAGAAAGACAGGAGTAAAGGAGAATAGATAGTCATCAAAGATATAGGAATATACTAAGTGGGATAACTATGATACAAAATGTGATATCCTTTTTCTTTTCTTCTCTCTAGTTGTTGGACTCTCAGATGACTTAATTGCGAATAGAGAATACGGACTTTCTAGTACCGAGCATTTTATTTTGTTCCCTATAGTTGTTGGACTCTCAGGTGACTTAATTGTGAATAGGAATACGGAAAAGGATTTTTACTACCCCTCTATATAAATATAAAAATGAATCTCATTGTCAAAATGGAGCATCCTAAGTTTTCAAGTTGTATGCAGACACACTATTGAATAGACGTGCAAGTCCAATAATGTAAGCTGTAGGTGGTAACTTAATTGGCATCAAAGAATAAAAGAATAAAAGGCATTTAAGTAGCCATATGTCTGAAAAGATACTATCAGGCACTTAGAGTTAACATTTCAACTATCCTCACATAGTTTTAACCATTTCCACTAACTCAGATATGAGAGGCAGCCCAGGAAAAATAATACAACTTTGTTAATTCATATATCTTTGTGCATTGAAATAAAATGACTCACAATTCCATATCAGGACAACATATCAGACACCTACCATGATTGTGTGAAGGAAAACTTCATTCTAAAGAAATTTATTGGTCTAACTCTCTCTTAAATCACATTCAATGCCTACTAAACCATCCAAATTAAGAAAGATCAAACAGATATAATGGATTACTTCAATTCATTCATCATTTAGTCCATTAAAAGGATAAGAGGATGTCAATTTTTATCAAATTTTAAGACCCAAATAAAATTTAACTAAAAATAATAAAGTAATAATGCATCTCACTACAGGAAGATAAGTATATGCACATAATCATATCAAAGGTGAAAAGAAAATTTGCGAGAATATAGATTTTGGCCTTTTGTGTTCTATCACAAGAACATTAGTAAACTATTCTAACAGAAATGTGGATGGCATCAAATGACATACATTCGAACATATCCTTTTAACACATATATAGATGATAGAGACTAAGGTTGTCCGGTAATAACATACCTTTTGAGTTATTGACTGATGGAGTAAAATATTTTGGTAAACCTGTTGAAAAAGAAAGGCAACAAATTTTGTTAATGATCTTCATGTATGAGGTCAAACACCTAGACGTGTATAGTGCGTAATGACCAAAATTCAAGTATACAAACCTGATTTTGTAGACTAGTACGTACAAAAAAATGTGCTGTATACGATGGAAACAACTAATACAATAGAAATCTTCCTACTACATATATTATGCTTAATAAAGTTATAATGTTAACTATCATAGTTGATTTCAAAGAAAGGAAGAATACACAATTAAAATTAAAAATTAAGCCTGAAATGAAGCATCTCCATCAAAAGGCATTTACAAAAAACACATTTCAATTTTTGCCTTTTCCTTTTCCTTACATGCTTAGAATGACACCACTCAATTTTTTTTTCTTTTTTCTTAGAGAAATCAAATGAACATCATCTAAGTATGAGGACACCCTTTGTACCATTTTAATGGTTTCCTTCAGCTCTTCGCTCCCCACCTCCTCTTTCTCATAAAAGAATAAGACAGGAACCAAGATTTTGTTACAATTCTAGTCTATCGACACCACTCAAACTACCTGAAATCAAACAACATGTCGCTCATGTGCTACTACTAAACTCATAACAATCTCCTAAAGAGGTTTCAAATTATAGCTAACATTAGTTGTTTTGTTTCCAATCCATCAAAAGCCTTACCAAATAATGTTACCCAGTACCTATACTGGTGAGGGCAGAAGATACCTGTGAAATTAATCAAGCTCCACACCATAATATTAAAAAAAGAAATTCTTTAATTTACACAAAGGTCTCTTTGTGATTTTCTATTTTCTTCCTCTTTCACACTACATAGGCTTCAACAAATGGCTCTATACCAATTTTCTTCTTCTTCTTTCGCCTGATAATTGCTCAGGTCAAAAACTCTAGCAAAACTCATCAAAAGTGATGACAAAAAATAACGTAGACCATAAGAAAAGAGAGGTAATTCGTGACGAAAGTTAATGAGCTGATGAATCTTCATGAAATGGCAAAGAAGAGCTTTTTCGGATAAGCCGACAGATAAGTTCGAACTGGTGTTCAACCGCAGGGCAAATGGAGGTGGTTGAATAAACATGAGCCATGTAACCATGAAATACTCTGCTAATACATGTAATGACTAAATTCTCCTCGATTCTAAACTAAATGACATGAAGCTGAGATGCTGAAACTAAGCCTTCTCTAAAGTAGTAGTAATTCCTGTTATAGCATTACTCTAACTTCTCTACACATCATCTATTTTTCTAAAGCAGTTCTTCCTTGAGAAAGATAAACCTACAATAATAAATTAAAAAAAATAAATGATGTAAAGTCATCATTAAAGTTTTTTCAAATTTATAAAAGATATTTTAACTTTGCGGGAGGCTTATCACCTCACAAAACTAGTACAGACCATTATAAATAGACCATTTTGATCAATTTTGTCATCAATCTTGGTCTAAAAGTAGGTGCGTGTTCCTCACTTTTTCTTTTAATGAAATAGTTAAATTAAATTATGGGTCAAGGGCGGGTTTAACTCGATCCGATCTTTCACCTACCTTTTAATCAAATATTTTCCTCTTTTTCTTTTCTTTCTTTTTAATTTATCTCACTTTACTCTTTTAATTTTCTCTCTTTTTTTTTTTTTTTCTGGATGGATGATTAACAATGTAGTGTAGGCAATTTGCTAATTTTTTGATCGATTTCTCAGGGAGAAAAGCTGATTAAACAAAGAATTGACGATTATCAGGTTAGGATTTTTTGTATTTCGAATTTTTGTGAAAAATTGTAGTTTTTGTTCATGTATTTATGAATGTTTGGGGAAAATCTGTAGATGTAGTGCTTACTTTAGTAGAAAATGTGTTAGTATCTATTTATTTTATTTAGTCGTGCTATCTATTTGTACTTGCTGCTTTTAAGGTTTTGCAGTGTTATGCTGTGCTATGTACGTGCATGTATATATGGTTGTTACAACTAGGATTTTATAGAAAACTCATTTGTAGGGAATGTTTGTGGAAAATATGTTACTATACTGACTGTTATGATTTTGTTCGTACTATGTTAGGATTGTTGACACTTGATTTTGTTTACTGATTTGGGAATATCAAAATAGGCGTTTACTAATTTTATATCCATATTATATGATTATAGAGCAATGTTAGAATTTTATCTTTATATATTTGGACTGTTGAGATCTAAAATTTTGTTTGATGATTTTCTGTGGTTGAAATGTATTTGTTACATCCTTTTCTAGAATCTTTTTATGTCTTTTGCTCTGATAACTTTAAGATGGTATCATGGTGATCAAATTTTATGTGGTTCCCCACTTGAACATATTGGTGGGAGTGTGATTGAGTTCCTAGATAGAGATGTTGATATTATGTCCCACTTTGAATTGAGAGACTACATAAAGTACCTCGGATATACAATAGATTGTGACTTTTTTTGTTAAGTAAGATGGATTTTTTGTAGAAATTAAATATGACAAGGTTATTTATGATGTTGTCAATAAGTTAAAAAATGGGGATGGACCTGAGGTATATGTTTCTCATAGGGTCAATGAACCTTATCAGTCCCCACTTACATTGGAGTTTGTCCCCAATGTAAAGGAAAACGGGGTAGATAAAGAATCTTTAAGCTCTCTTAATGAGGCCGATGCTTCTAACCCTAATATTCAATCCCCTTTTACTTTTCTTTTTCCATTCAACCCTTGCGTTGAAGCTTTCAACCCTCCTGATCAACCCCCTCATTCTGTTGTACCTCCCAATCATCTTGATCCTACAATAGATGAGAATCCAAGTGATGATGATTCAGAATATGAAAGAGATATTGGAAAGAAAGTAAGGTTGGCAGTGATGTCCATCAAGAGTATATTGATATAACAACAAGCAAGATGCATTTCAATAGGTCACAAAGAAGAAGTTGAGGTACAACTTCTGAACAAATTCATATTTTTGGATAGGGTCCAAACCTAGGGTATGCTTAGACAAATGTTGGTATTAAGAATAACCTAGTTGGTAAGTTCGGAGGTGATGAACCTTGCTATCTAAGTGATATAGCTCCTAGCTTTAAATTAGATGATGGAGTAGGTTGGGGAGATGTTGAAGAAGTTGATCAAGTAGTGCATAAACCCGTGAGAAGGAGAAAAAACAAAATAGAGTTCTTTCTGATGAAAGTTATGAAAAAATTATTTAAAATTAGGATTAATTTTTTCACATGTAAAGGAATTTAGGCTAGTAGTGACCAGATGTGCAATTCAAGAAGAGATTTAAATTGAAAAATGTGTGAATAAGCCTGCCAGATTTAGAATGAAGTGTGATGATGTTCTATGGTTTCATAGCACTTTTGATGCTTAAAACGATAAAAATATACAAGTTAGGTCTTTTTGTTAGATATGAGATGTTTTATATTATGTTTTGTAGAAATCAGGTTTTGGAGCTATTTTGGAAGAAAGAAGTGAAAGTTGAAGTTTTGAACCACTGAAGTGGGAACCTACGACCCTTATGTACTACGTACAGGGCGTGGGTGCCAACGTATGTGTTAGAAATTGAGATCCAGAATATGTTAGAAATTGAGATCCAGAGACTCAGAAGTTAAGAAATGAAGACCCTGCCACTTACGAAGGGTACCTACGTCCCATAGGTGACAGAATAGGTCTCAGAGGAGCAAAGTCCAAAGAAAGATGCAAAATATTTTAGACCAGGGACACCTACGGGGCCAACCTACAGTCCGTAGGTGCCACCTACGGCCCGTAGGTGACCTAGTAAATGGACACCGACTTTGATTTTCCTCTTTTATTTAGGAATGGCTCTCTAGGGTTTCTTTGTACTCTATATATACCTTTTTGACGTTTTTAGTTAGTTTACGCACTCTTGATACTTATAAACATTTTGATTTTAGGATCCGATTTTGATCTTAGGATTACTTTGTATTGATTTTGGTTGTTTATTCAGTGAAAGACTTTGGGTTTTATTCATTGATTATTGTGTATTGTTTGAATATCTTCAATTGTGAATTCCTTTGATCATTTCACAACCACGAACAACTAATTCTCTTAGCTAGAATTGTGAGGACCCTAGCTAAATAACGAAGCCTGGGAAGTGTTCAATATTTTTAGATTATTATTGCTGCATGCATTGTAGTTTTCTTCATACTTATTGCTTTCTTATCAGTTGGAACCACTAGAATCTAGCCTGCATTCACTACAAACCTGAGAGGGAGGTAGAGATTAGAAAAAGGAGATCACAATAATGATTTGAGGTTAATTGCTGAAATAAGCTTACCTATATTATCTAATAAAGACTATTAACTTACATTTAATCAACTTGGGACCGAGAAGAGATAGTTGAAACTGGGGTCCAAGGTAAGGGTTAGTAAGCCGACGCTCTGAGAACGAGAGAAGAAAAGTAAAATTCACCAAAGTATACTAATAGGCAGTTAGTTGGTGATACCTAACTTACCAGATTCTATATGCACAACATTTTTACAGTTGAATTGATCATGAAAAACCTACCGAGGAAGACAGGGGGAACATAAGCGTAGTGTTTATTTTTGATGGTTTACAACCAAAACTTTTGGTTCAGTTACTGTTTATAACTATAAATCCGTCATTTACTTTTAGTACTGCCCATTTATTCTAGCAAACCAGAGAGACAAGTACACATATTCCCTGTGGATTCGACCCCAACCTGAGTTGGGTTACTTTACTTGACAACTGCCGCTTTATCTTTAATTGGAGGTGTAGTTTAGCCATTGATCAAAATTTTGGCAGCATTGTTTGGGAATACGGTGTTGAGTTGTTGATTGAAGTTGATGAAGTTTGCAGGTTGTTATTTTCTGTTTTAGCCAGTGTATGCGTAACACCAAGAGTCAAGGATTTCCCATACTCCCACTGAATCCTAACCTAGAGAGAATCTTACAGCCTAATTGTACAATGACAAAACAAGTACATGTAGGCCATCTTGAAGAGGTTTGAGATGATCCTAATGCTGTGTCTCCACCTCCTCCGATAGGAGTTCAGGACATTACTGATCAGCAAATAGAGCAGTTGATAGTGGATACAACTAATAACTAGAGAACGGATGCTGAAGTTCAGCGTTTATCTCGAGAGACAGAGCTAGCTAGGCAGAGACCTGGAGTAGATTGTTGAGAAGGAGTCGATGGTAATCGATATAGATTTTGAGCTGTTTAAGCTCAAGTGATCCCAGAATACCAGTACTTAATGCCATATGGTGATAAGGAGGATATGAAATATGTTGAGCCAGCAGAAGCATCAGATATCATTCCTCCTACTTTGTCACCAGGTGTTAGTTCGACATTACTAGTGCTATGATCCATCTCTTAAACTTGAAAGACGTGTTTACGGGTTTGATAGGGATGATGCAAATATACATCTGGATAACTTCATTGGGATTTGTACTTCTTACACCATACCCGGGGTAGACCAAAAAGCACTCAGATTAAGGTTATTCCCTTTTTCATTAATTGAAGAAGCTTAATTGTGGTTAAGGAAAGTTCCTAGAGGATCGATTACATTTGGAATGAGTTGCAAAGTTAATTATTGGATCATTTTTTCCCTTTGTACAGAATGTTACAGTTAAAATATGAGATATATAATTTCAAGCAGCTACATTTTGAGTATATATATGAGGCTTGGTTTAGATTTAAGAAGAAGTTGAGCATGGTACCCAATCATCGCATTTCAGGTACAAATTTTCTTGAGATATATTATAGAGCCCTGAACAGCAGTTCCAGAGCTATAGAAGATACGATCACTGGAGGAGCATTTATACGTTTATGCTGGGAAGTACATCTGATATTCTAGACCAAATCTATCTCACCAATTGAGGGTGGCATACTCGGGAGACAGAGAAGGGTGCTGACGCTTATGCCATTGGGGATTTTGGTGACTATAAAATGGGTGATGATTTTGTATTGCAAGAGATTACACAACTTAGAACTGATATTGGGTTGCTGATGAAGCAGTTTGGAATAGTGAATTTTGAGAAGGTAAATACGGTAGGCACACTGGGTAAGGCCTCTAAACTTTATAATTCTGATGTAGAGGAAGAGACTAAGTATATTGATCGAGAATTGGTGGGTTTTTAAGCCAAAGGGCAAGAAAAATAAGGTTGAAACTATTATAGAGATAGATACAGAGATTGCAGTAGGGAGCATGATGGTGACTGGATAAGAAAGAATGACTACAAGGAGAAGGAAGATAGGTATGTTCTATCGGGCAGTCGAGATACTGATTCAAGGATGGAGGCGATGTTGTCCAAGCTTGTTAAGGGTCAGGAAAGTTAGAAAACATGCCTTAAGGAGATTACAACAAATATCTCAGGACTAACCTAAAAGGTTAAATCTCATACTACTGTGCGATAAAACAATTAGAATAACATTTAGGAAGATATCTGCAACCTTGAATCAGAGGCAGCCGGGTACCTTTCCGAGCAACATGGTTCAAAATTTGAAGAATAATGGTCATTGTATCACTATCACCACTTGGAGTAGTAAGTGTACTACCGATATCCCATTGCTTTCTGTTGATGTCTGAGAGATGATACTGCTGTAGTTGATGAGACACCTACCGTAGATGCAGAGAAGACGACATGTCTTGATGGTAATGTTGGTGAGGATAAAGGTAAAGGTAAGTTCGATAAGACCATAGTGAAATAAATGCCATGAACGCCCCTACTTTTTCCTCAAAGATGGAAATAGAAGAAGGAAGAATGAAGTTCAAGAAATCCATTGATATACTGAAGAGTTGATCTTGAACATCCCTCTTTTTGAGGCTTTGAAGCAGATTCCTGGGTATGGTAGGTTTATTAAAGATTTGGTGATGAGTAAGAAAGAGGCTAGTTATGAGGATTTTGGGGGATTTTCCAAACTTGAACTTTTGAACATGCTTATGAGGTCGTAAGTACCACTTATGGCTTCATAAGTAGTGCAATATATGCCAGAAAAACAAGTCTAGAGAGTAGGAAAAGGGCCAAAAATATTTGGGCCCACTTATGGACTATCACCTATGGCCCGTAGGTGCCACCTATGATTTGTAGGTGGTGCCGTAAGTGGAAAAAATTTGGGCCCAATTTTGCTTCAAAATCTGGGCCCACACCAACCTTAACCCGACTCCTAAACCGAACCTATAACTCCATTTAACCTCAAAATTTCTTCTTCCCTCTAAAATTCAAACCTATAAAATTTCTCCAAAATCTATTTAAGGCACGAGTACTAATTTTGCTCAGTACCAACTTGGCTAAATTACACGTATTGTGTATCAAAGCTAGGGTCTTCATATTTTTCAATCTTCACTTTCGGTCTTGAAACAAAAGGTAAACTCCTTGGCTCCTAATAATAGTATTTGTGCAATACTTGAAATAAGTTAGTTAGTTTGTTTAATTGATTGCAAAATATGTGGAAATTAACAAGCTTATGTATGGGAGCCTAGAATTAGCCTAAAATAAAAAATAGGTGCATTGTTCTAGAATTATAACTTGATGATCATGACCTAAATGAAAGTAGAAGTTGAATAGGTCGAGGAATCCCATGAGTCTTGTATGCCGCATTTGTATTAAAAAGTTGATCCTAGTTGTACGTGCAAATATTGGACTTGTTTGGACTGATTATAAGTTATAGGGATGTGAAATTGAGGAAAAATTTAAAGTTTTTGAATTTTGACTTTTTCTTTAAATTTACGGTCCCTCACTATCTTTCGAACACTAACACTTGGTTTTTCAGGTACACATAGGACCAAAGGCTTCAAGGAAGAAAGCCAAAGCTTTGAGATGACGGGACAAATCCTTCTAGAGAAGTGGCTCAGTAGAGGAGTACCCAATTGTCCCAACCAGAGCAGCCCCAACCAGAATGATGCAGCCATAGATTAGAGCCCAAAGACATTCTTCGGTTGGGACTATTATTAAATCTACCTTGGGCATACCACTTGCAGACCATTTATAGTTGGGCATACAACCTACTTCTACTCGTCCTGGAGCTTAGTCATAGATCAATACAACTGTACCCAGGCTAAGGATTAAGTCGGATAGGATGTCACCTCCACACCTCCCCAGTCTGGGGAAGGAAAGGATAATGATGAGGAGAAAATAAAGTCTGAGTCACTTCTAGCAGTAGCTACATAGGACCCCCAGTCTGAGGAGGGGTCCTAGGATGAGGCCATAGCATTAGTTCTCGAGCCATCTTTTACAGTATACTAGTCTGAGAAGGGTATAACATAGACATCCTATCAGGAGCCACCAACCCAAACAGACTAGACTTCTGACCCTACTCATATCTCGAGAGAAACTATTAATGAGGTAAACCCAAAATAGTGTGTAGAGGGGTTACGACTGATTTATGAGAGATATAACTTTGTGACCAAGAGAGGATAACCCAAGAGCACTATTTATGAAGAGAGATGAATCGAGTTGTTTGGGTTGGCTGGAGCACCATTGTTGCAGGCTTTGTTTGATAGGTATCAACTGGGGTTGATGACTAGACCCCTAGGTTCTTACAACTAAACATTGGTACAGGAGTTTTATGCTTCCTACTACACCATAGTATCATTGACCATACCTACAGATGGTAGGCATTCAGAGCAACCCCAATTATGGAAGATGTTGGTGAGAGGGGTTATGGTTGATATTTCAGTGACGATCATCCACTGAATTTTTTTAAAACCAGATTATGTAGCTCCCATGTTTACATTTGAGTGTGATCATCTATTGATATTAGCATATTCTAGATACACTATAAGAGAGGCTGATCATAGAAGTGAGAGGATAGGTTTAGAGAGATGAATTGCCAGTTATATTTAACCTCTTGGTATGGATGCCTCTTGGGTTGAGGGGAAAGGTTTGATTAAGAAAGCGGTGCTGAATTTTGCCGCAAAGTTTTGGATCATTTATGTATGACTACAGCGGATAACTTACTTACATAGTATGGTGTAACACTGATTATAAGTATGATGGATGGTTCTAATATTTACTATGCATGAATCATCAGATATGAGTTTCATGAGCGAGCATTTGGGAAAACGACCACACTGCTCTTTCCTTACATATTCCAAATGCTATATGATGAGGTTGGTATGCCAGATGTTATACGTATTGATATGAGAGTAGAGGCGAATAGCGTGTCCTGGGCTAGTATGATCAAGGATTCGACAAACCCAATCCTTGCACATCAGATCCGTATACCTGCAATAGTGATTTTGGCCTAGTCTATGGGCCCATTAGTTCTTGTTGAGCCTGTTGATAGATAGAGAGTTGATGCTGGTGTTACTATAGATTTTGAGATGGAGGAGTAGAGAAAGTCCCTTGATATGAGCACACAAGGTGATGGGACCCTAGCCACATCAACTTCAGTCCCAGTTTCTACTTTAGAGCTAGTTAGGAAATCTGCATTGCCCCCCCCGCCCTCTATTATAGATGCTGCTATATGTATAGTTTTTGTATCACGTGAGTTTTTGTAGAGCTTAGTAGATAGTCAGGGTACTCCCACCACCGGGCTAAAGAATGCTGAGGCTGAGGTGGGATTATTATATGGGCAGATCCGACCTTGGGTTCGAATGATACTTGAGGCGGCAGAGACTAAATTACAGATTACACACAGGGCTGAGATATCAGAGTTTTGAGCTAAGGAGCATGCCCGTATAGATGATTTTAAGGGATAAGTGTTAGCCTGTTTCAGTGATAATTAGGCATCTGATCTGGGTGAGATTAGAGAGGAGGTGGCCACATGTGAGCAAAGATACACTCTCTCACTGAGAGCAATATTCTTGCCATCCCTCCAGTTATACCTCTATTTGTTTAGCCAGAACCTTTGCATGGACCCAGATATTTTTATTTGTTTGTAGAGGATCAGGAGATGGCCTTCCTAGTTGGGACCAAGATAGCAGCAAGGCGGCGTTGCTAGATTTCGACATGTCATTTTATTAGGCCTTAAAAAGGGATACACATGAGTCAATAAAGACTGCATTTGTTGATAGGCAGAGGCATGCTGAGCTAGCCACGGGTGCATCCTCTAGTAGTGCACCACCACCACCACTGCCTCTCCAGTCAAGATACCCCCAGATGGGGACGATCATGATAGGAATGCCTAGTGTATCCCAGGTATGTCCTTCTTTCCTTTATTTACATTATTTACATGCACTGGGGATGGCACGCAATCTTTTAATTATGAGTAGGGTATACCATAGCTGCTGTAGATTTTTGTTGCTCGTGTTTCTTTTTCTATCGGTCACGGTATGGTTGTAGAACTGGCATGTCTAGGATTAATTTTATGTTATATTGTGTTTTTATTTTGTACTGTGTTTTGTTTAAGTGTAATTAGGTGATTTTTGAGAATCGAGGGCAGTTGGCATGTTTTTTTTATTAATATTTGAGAAAAATAATGCCCCTTTAAAATTTTGTTTTTATAATTATGTGATATGAATGTCTGTGTTACCTTTGTGAATCTTGTTATGATATTAGAATTAGGGAGATGATAATCATAGCTAACTTGTGCATGAACTGGATAGGTAGTAGCTGATGTGCTATAGAAATATAGCACTTTCAACGCTTAAAACGATGAAAATATGCAAGTTACTTATGTTTTTTGGTTAGATATGATGTGTTTTAAGTATTTTTTTTATAGGAAACTAGGTTTTGGATGCTAAGTTCCAGAAACAGATGAAAAATGGTGTTTTTGGCTACTTACTTGAGCATTGTTTTGGGCATTTGAGACGTTTACCAGGCATGTATGACCAAAGCATGTACCAAAACTTGAAGTCTAGAAGCTTGGTTGTAGGAATTTGAACCTGACACTTACCTATGTCCACTTGCAGACCGCGTCTAACACTTGTGGTCCATATATGGCTAAGGTAAGTACCTGAGTTGAAGATTTTCAGAGAGTGTAAGATCTAAAAAAAAATTTCTGGCACATACCTATGTCTACTTGCGGACCATATGTCATACTTGTGGACCTCAAAAGGGTAAGGTAAGTACTAGAACTTTGAAATACAAAGAGTAAATAGTGCAGGAAAATTTCTATCACTTACTTGAGGCCATATGCGGACCACTTGTAGACCGCATGTCGCCCAAGTAAGTTGCCACCGACTTCGTTTGTCCTTTTTCATTGGAGATTTTATTTTTAGGGTTTCCTCATGTACTATAAATACCCTTTATGTGTATTTTAGTAGAGGTTACACACTCTTTATATTTACAAATATTTTTTGTAGTTCTGAGATCCGAATTTGGTCTTGGAATTATTTTGTATTGATTTTGGTTGTTACTTCAGTGGAAGTTTAGGATTTTTAGTTGAGATTATTGTGATTTATTCTAATGCTTTCAATTATGAATATCGTTGACCATTTCACAAGCATGAGCGACTAAAAATCCTTAGCTAGGTTGTGGAAACCCTGACAGATTGATGAAGTAGGGGAAATGCTATGTTGTTCCAAACCAATACCCATGCATGTATTGTATTAACTTTAATTTATTAGATGTCTTGGCATTTGAAAATGTTAGGATCCCACCTAGATCATTTCTACTTATTCTAAAAGAAGAGTAGTGATTAGGAAAAGATAATTGCAACAATAATTTGAAGTTTAACTGTCAATCCACTCTGATAGGTAGTATCTAAGTAAGATAGTTAACTATAATCTAATAACTAGAGACTTAAAAGGTAATAGTTAACTGAGATTAGGATAAGGGTTAGTAAGGTGACATCCTGAGACTCAAAAGGCAAAGGGTGAGATCCATCAGTAAGTCCAAAAGACCGTTGATGATATATCTTATCAGATTCTACATGCAAGGTATCAAGTTGGTTCAATAGAGCAAGATAAGCCTACTAAGTTGAGAAGCCAAGGGAACACAATCCTAGTGTTCATCTACGACTAATTACAATCAAAGTTGATACTTGTTACTTGTTACTTGTTACTTGTTCGACATTGTCACTAATATCCCTTTATTTACTTTTCTAGTTCTATTTGTTGATTATAATAATTAAGAGCCACAGTTCCACGTATTCCCTTGGGATTCGACCCCAACCTTTTTTGGGTTACTATATTTGACAATGATTGAATAATCTTCAAATTGAAGGTATAGCTTGGGCGTTATTAAATTTTAGTTCTATTGCTGGGGAATACGGTGTAGAGGTATGAATTAAGGTTGTTATAGTTTTTAGGTATTTGTGTTCTAGTTATTAGTTGGGTATATACCGATGTATGCTTAGGAAACGGATTAGATACAATACCTTACTCCCCCTGAATTCAAATTGAAAAAGGATCCTACAAATTTCAAGTAGGATGACAACCTAAAAGAGATCATATTTCGGAGAAGTTTGTGATGGTACACATTAGGTGCCTTCTCTTTCTCCTGAAGGAGTTCAGGTCATTGTTGATCAATTGTCTAAATTATTTTTAGCCCAAGCTGCTAACCAGAGAAGGGAAGAAGATGCTCAGTGTCTAGCCAGGGAGGTAGAGCTAGCTGCGCATAAACCTGAAGCACACCGCTGAGCAACACTTGACAGAAATTAGAGCAGAATTAGAGGTGGCCTTACTTAAGTGATCCCAGCATACCAATATTTTCAGCCATATGAGGATGATGAAGAGGATCTGGGGTACGTTGAGCTGACATATACTGGAGCTATTCTTTTTCTTATTTTTCCCTTAGGCATTAAGTTTGACATAATGAGTGCAATGATTCAGCAGCTTAAACCTGAAGGGTGTATTTTTGGGTTCTCCTACTGATGATGCAAATATGCACCTTACAAATTTCATTGGGATCTGTAGTTCATACACAAACCCAGGGGTGAATCAAAAGGCGCTTAGTTGAGGTTATTTCCTTTCTGGCTTACTGGTGAAGCATTTTTATGGTTAAAGAAACTTCTAATAGGATCTATCACTACATGGAATGAGTTGCACATGCAATTATTGAACAAGATCTTTCCTCTATCAAGGATGTTGTAGCTTATGGACAAGATTTATAATTTCAGACAGCTGTAGTCTGAGTCCATATATGAGGCTTGTTTTAGGTTAAAAAAGAATCTTAGTATGGTTCCCAACCATTGGATTTTAGGGATGCGCTTATTGGAGATATTCTACAGAGCCCTGACCATCAATTCTAGAGCCATGGATGACCCCATCTATGGAGGACATTTTATGAGACTATGCTGGGAAGTAGCTTCGGCGATCTTGGACCATATTTATCTCACTAACCGAAGGTGGTAAACTCGAGAGGCTGAGAAAACTTTTGACACTTATGCAATTGGTGCCTTTAGTAACTAGAGAGTAGCTGATGATACAGTAGCATAAGAAATTATGCTACTAAGGACTGCTATTAGGTTGATGGCTAAGCATTTTGTGGAAACAAGTTCTGAAAAAGTGAATAGAGTAGGAGCACAGAGGTTAGCTTCCAAAGTCTATGAGTCAGAGTTAGAGGAGAAAGCAAAATAAATGGATCATTAGTTAGCGGATTTCTAAGCCCAAGGGCAATGAAATCAAGGTCAAAACTATTATAATAGATTTAGAGACCATAGTAGTTAGCAAGATGGTGACTAGAGGAAAAATGATAACTATAGAGATAAGGGAGATAGGTATATTCCACCAAGCAGCGGGGATATAGAGTATAGAATGGAGGCAATGCTGACCAAGATAGTCAAGGTCAAGAAAATTAGGCGAACAACCTTAAAGAGATTAAGGCTGACATTTTAGGGTTGACCCAAAAGGTGGAATCTCATGCCACTCCTGTCAAGAAGTTGGAGCACCAGTTTGGGAAAATGCCTGTTATGATCAAACAGAAATAACCTGTTACCCTTTTGAGTGAAAAAGTTTAGAGTCTATCAGCTATAATTCACTATCTAGCTATTACCACTAGAAGTGGTACCTTTACTCATGATTTTCTTTTTCCTACTACTGAAGAATCAAAGAAAGAAAACACTATGATAAATGAGGCCCCTATAGCAGAATTTGAGAAGATGACATATAGTGATGATGATTATGAAAGTGATGAAGGTGAGGACTGGGGTGATAACCGACCAAATAATATGGTATACCACTATAATGCAGTCATTTCTTTACAACTAGTAAAAAAAATAAAGGACACTAGAATGGTTAATAGTTCGTGTTTGATTGGGACTTATGACATCAAATAGGCTCTATGTGATTTTGGAGCTATCCTAGGCCAAAGGATAGAGAAGATCCTTCATCCTTTTTCCCACGCTAACAAGGTGTTAAACCCTACATAAAAAAATTATACGATTATAGAGATGGTGTTATTTGTGGTGGTTTTTTCCTTTATAAAATTTAGGTCTTACTTTATTAGAACAAAGGTCATAGTCCATACAGAACATGCAGCCTTGAGGCACTTGATGTCGAAACAGGATGCCAAATTAAGACTGATTCGTTGGGTTCTCTTGCTGCAATAGTTTGATTTTAAAGTGAAGAACCAAAAAGGTACAAGAAACCAAGTTGCATATCAGTTGTCTAGGGTTGAGGAAATGTAAAAGTTAGGGAATGATTTGTACATCAATGATACCTTTCCAGACGAGTGAGTCTTGGCTACAACTCAAGACTTAATTCCCTAGTTTGCTGATTTTGCCAACTATTTGGAAAGTAATTTTGTCGTAGAGGACCTATCCTTCCAGCAATGAAGGAGATTTATGCATGAGGTGAGGAATTTATTTTGGGATGATCCATATCTATTTAGGGTTAGTGATAATGGTGTGAATCAGAGATATATCCCAGAGGCAGCGATGATGAGTATTTTGGAGTCTTGTCACTCCTTGCCAGTTGAAGGTTATCATAGTGGTACCCACATAACCCACAAAATTTTGTAGTGTGGGTTTTACTAGCCTACAATGTACAAGGATGCTTATGATTTTGCACACGCCTATGACCAATGTCAGTGTCAAGGCAATATTTCGTGATGCCATGAACTCCCCATGATACTTATTCTAGAGTTGAAGTTGTTTGATGTATGGGAAATTAAGGTCATTGGTCCATTCGTGAGCTCCTATGGAATGAGGTATATTCTGGTGATGGTTGACTATGTGTCAAAATGAGTAGAGGCAGTTGTGCTTCCAGCCAATGAAGGTAGAAGTGTCATCGCCTTTTTGAAGAAAATATATTTTCTCGATTTGGCAATCCACGTGCAATTATCAGTGATGGTGGGTGTCACTTTTGCAACCGATTATTTAAAACCCTTCTTAATAGATGTGGTGTAAGGCATAAGATGGAAACACCTTACCACCCCTGATAAGCAGGCAAGTTGAGGTCTTCAATAGAGAGATAAAGTCTATATTGGCAAAAACTGTGAATGCCAACATCGCTGATTGGTTAAAGAAGCTAGACGATGCATTATGGGCCTACCAGAAAACTTATAAAACCCCCATAGGTTCCTTACCATATCAAATTGTATACGATAAGGAATGCCATTTACTTGTTGAGCTTGAGTACTAGGCACTACGGGTGTTGAAAAGGCTAAATTTTGGGTGATGTGATGTAATAAACTTATGATTTAGCAAGGTGAATGAGTTAGATAATTCTGACTCTATGCTTATGAGAGCTCTGCCATATACAAAGAAAGAATAAAGTTGTACCATGACAGAAAAATCGAGAAATAGGTGTTCAAACCCATTGATTTGGTCTTGTTGTTTAATTCAAAACTTTGCTTGTTTCCTGTCCAGTTGAAGTCTTGATGGACTGGACCATTCACCATGGTTAGGGTATCTCCACATGGTGCTATAGAGATAAAGAATGATGGTGAAATCCTTATCAAGGTGAATGGTCAACGAGTGAAGAAAAATATGGGAAACCTGGAGGAAGTAAATGTTTGTGTTAATACAGACCTTGGTGAAGTTTGAGTAGCCAAGGCAACTAAGTCATGCCGCGATGGTAAATCAGGCACTTCTTGGGAGTCAACCCAAGGGACATGGATGCTTTGTGCATCTAGGTATGTTCTCATTCCCTTCATTTTTATATTATTTTAGCACATTGGGGATAATGTGTAGTCTTTTAGTTGGATGTGGGGTATACCACAACCACATGGTATGATTATAGAACTGGCATGTCTAGATTAAAATTTTTGTCATATTGTGTTTTGTTTCATATTGTATTGTGCTTTTATGCAATTAGGAGATTTTTAAAAAAATAGGACAGTTGTCATGTTTTTGATTATTTTTGAGAAACATGATACCTTTAAAAAAATTTGTTTCAGAACTATGTGAGTGTATATATGTGTGGGCATTGTGGATCTTGTTATGACATTAGGAAAAGGGATATGATAATAAATGACAACAAGTGCATGAATTGGATAGGTAGTTGACGTGACCCATACTAGGGCCTCATTCTAATGGGCATCCCAAGTCCAACCCGGACTGGGGACTACCCCCAATACCCAACCTAACCTCCAAATGGGCATATCCCGAGTCAGATGAATTCTAAACTTATAAAAAATAGCATTTATTACAATACCAAACTCTGGGATAGGTCTATATCTGAAACTAACCCAAGCAAGTCCAACCATCCAATAATAACCAACAACCATAACCAAACTAACATAAAACCAAGTTCCCATCAATAACTTTACATAAAAGGGTGAAACAATCATAAATTCAGTCCAATGGTATCATCCCAAATACTAGTGCCAATACTAAGGCTGACACTAATACCGATACTGCCCTTCCCAACCCATAGTAGTTCTATAAAAGCCTCTAACCAAAGGAACAACAATATTTGGTTGGGACATGGCTCTAACCATAGCCAAAATTAATATCCATACAATAACCAAAGTATGAAAGGACATCCATGACATGAAGTGGAGCCTTTTAGAATATAAAAGCCTACCACTTTAATTTAATTACTGATCCCAAATTCGATCACTAAGCAGGTTCCTGCATCGTGTGAGGATACAACCGCCCAAAAATAGGTTAGCGGGTAAATTCTAGCATGGACTCAGGATAAGGATAAAATAATACCATCCAGTAAAATGAAGTAAGCCAATAATATGCATAAAAATCATACATATATATCTATATATAACCATGTCGAGAAAGAGAACTGGGTTTAAAATGTATTTAAAATCATTAACCTCAGTATGTGTGTCTTAACCATCCTAGAACCACCCACGGGCTATATGGTTCAATGTAACCCCCTAAACAGGCCTCGATGCGTGTAGCCACATGAACCAGAGATACCATAATAGTAGGGGATTCTCGAGTACCTTTCGCTCTCAATGATACATATGTATAGTATACTTAGAGGATTCCCATGTACCTCATAGTATCATATATGGTTAGTATGACCAACCCTCATGTAGGCAAGCATGAGTTTCCAGTGTCTGTTCATTGGAATCACACCTTTATAGTTATCTATCACGCCCTACCATTATTGCTCAATTAAAACCATTACCATCCAATCAAACCATTATTCTATTATTATTAACCAAGGCTATAAGTAGTGTATTATCATACCGACTATATCTTGCAAGCAATGTCCTTAGCCAATCTTAGGGGATTCCCATTACCTCATTTGTTACATTGGCTAGTTTACTTGGGGTATTCCCATGTACCCCATAAGTACATTACTATTAAGCTTATTGGAGGATTCCCGTGTACCCCACAATTATTTCATTATTATGTTTAGCTGGGGGAATCCCATGTACCTTAATATAAGGAAGTTTAATTAACCATAACCATGACCACCAAACCTTACCATTTAACCATTCCAAACCATTTATACCATTTAGGGTTCCCTTACCAAATCATACTATGTAATAGTTCCATTAAAAGTCCAATAATATAGTAAAACTATTCTCATAGGCATTTTATCAAACATGTTGGGGGCATAGTATTTTCCAAAACCATATTCAATTACCAATCTACCATTCCCATGAAACCAATTGTACAAACCACCATTAAAGTATGTACTTACATACTTAAAACATGAAAAACCCATAACCAAGCATTTAATTCCAAAACCCCAACAAATATTTGAAAACCCAAAACCATACAATAATTATGCCCTAAAAATATTTTATAAAACACACCTTTAGTTGGAACTAACAATGAGGGAGGAGTACATGACTTATATTATGAAGATGATGGATAGAAATCACCCGTACAAGCACCAAATTGATCCTCAATATGAAACCCTAACCTTCCTTTACCCAAGACCCTTAGAGAGAATTAGAGTTTATAACTGTTTTAGATTATAATAATAAGGTAAATGATATCCTAAAAAAGTTTTAAGTCATGGGGCCTTAAGAGGTTAAGTGTGGAAATGTCAAGATTACCCCCAACTTAAACTGCTTAAAACTCATGTCAGATGGTACGACTCCCCCATATCAGTCGTATTCTCCAATACAAGTGGTACCCACTACTCGTACCCTAGGCCTCCTCCTTGGACCCAACAATGTCCAACATATGACTTAACCAAACCTAGTCGTACCTAACCATACAATTAGTACCCCTAAATCGTATCTCTGGCAGAATAAAATCAAAGAAAGTTTGAACAATGCCTACTATACAAGTCAATGGTATGACTTGTACCCTAACTTACGGCTCATAGTGAGTCACTCGTACTTAGATCCAAGTTAAGTTACTAAGTCTCATATTAAGTGAAGGAAATCCCAAAATATATGACCTGTCACCAACCATATGACTCATACCCACCAAGTCATACCCATTTCAGAAACCAATCCCACCCATCATCCAACACTGTTTAGCATACAAATAAGAGTATACCAACTATACCCCATCATACGACTGGTACCTACAAGTTTTATGATGTATAGAATCCAAAAATCTAGGAAATTTTCTAAGGTTCCAAACCCAAGGTGTTTAAATAGTAGCTTATGAAATTGACTCTGTGCCATGTGTGTGTGAGATGCTACTTAGTTCCCTTTGTGTGTTAAGTCTAGAACTTGCCCGGTTAGTCTTGCCCAAGTTGTATAAGAGTTGGTTAGGAAAGGATCATAGGCTATTTTTATGTCATTTTTTGCTTAAATGACCTTACATGTGTGACTTGTATCCCTTGATCCCTAAGTTTGAGACTTATAGCCTGTTGTTCTTGTTGCACTTTTTACCTTTCCATTTGTGTTGTAATAACTTATTTTAGTTCGTTATTCCTTAAACAGTGTGCTTCTCAACTTAGGAAAATCGCCTAAGTTGAGAGTGACTATCATAGGGGTATGTGATATAAAGTGGGTATATAGAAGGGTAAAATAAGAGAAAAAGATAGTAGAGCTGGTTTGGTTAGAAAAAAAGGAAAAGTAAAAGAAAAGAAGAAGTAAAAATTGTAAAATAGTGAAAAAAGAAAGAATAAAGACCACACCCTACCTAAATGTACAATAAAAAATAAAAAAAGGAAAATAAATGTGGAATAAAAAGAAAATTGGTTAAGTGTGGACCCCAAGAGTAGTTGTAGTACCACAGAGGCTTAGTCACTTGATATGTCCATATGTACCATTCCATCCACCCATGCATACATTACAAGTCAAATAAATCCCTATAGTTATCCTAACTTGAATGTCTGAAAACTAAGGTAAAGAAAATAAGAGCAATCCTATGTATTTGATGCATATTGATTGGAAATTTTCTTTTGAGTGTGAGAGTCTCTTTCTATCCATGTATTGACATATATTATTTTATATGAGTGAGTGGAGCTTCTTTGTTGTGAGGGCAAATGAGTTATATTGCGATCTGCTTACTTATTTCGGGGAATGTAATTTGTATATACATGCATGGTTGTGTATTACTAATGTAATTACATACCTTGATCCCATTGTATCATATTATTGTGCTTTATGTTTGTGCACAGTTGGTCTTGAAAGGTTGAAATGGGAGTAGATAATGTGTTTTGAGTTTTGAGCATTGATTAACTGCCCTGGATAGCTTAGAGTCTTCTATTTAAGCATTGTGTTTTTTTTATTTTGTTGGGTTTCCTGAGGACATGCAAACATTCTAAGTTGAGGGTATTGATGTCCTATAGAAATATATCACTTTTAATGCTTAAAATGATGAGAATATGCAAGTTTTGTTAGATGTGATGTGTTATGGGTATGTTTTGTAGGAAACTACGTTTTAAATGCTAAGTTCAAGAAAAATATGAAAAATAGTGTTCTTGGCTACTTACTTGAGCATTTTTCGAGCATTTATGATATTTAATAGGCTTGTGTGGACAAAGCATGTACCAGAACATGAAGTATAGAATCTTGGTTAAAGATATTTGAAGACCTAGAACTTACCTATGTCCACTTATGGACCGCATGTAGCACTTGTGGTCCATATATGGCTTAGGAAAGTACTAGAATTGAAGATCCAAAGAGTGCAAGATCTGAAGAAAATTGTTTGGCACTTACCTATGGCTACTTGTGGACCATATGTAGTACTTGTGGACCGCAAGTGGGTAAGGTAAGTACCAGAAGTCCAAAATTTAGAGAGTAAATAGTGAAGGATAATTTTCTAGCACTTACCTGAGTGCACATGCGGACCGCATGTGGCCCAAGTAAGTGGCCACTGATTCCATTTGTCCTTTTTTATCTAGGCTTTGATTTTTTGGATTTCCTCATGTACTATAAATCTCCATTATGTGTTTTTAGTAGAGGTTACACACTCTTTATACTTACAAACATATTTTGTGGTTCTGAGATCAAAATTTGGTCTTGGAATTATTTTGTATTGGTTTTTGTTGTTACTTCAGTTGAAGTTTTAGGTTTTCAGTTGTGATTATTGTGATTTCATATAATGCTTTTCATTATGAATATCATTGATTACTTCACAAGCATGAGCAGCTAAAATCTCTTAGCTAGGGTTGTGGAAACCCTAGCGAATTGATGAAGTGGGGAAAGTGCTATGTTGTTATAAACTGATACCCATGTATGTATTGTATTATATTCACTTTCATAGATGTCTCAGTGGTTGCAAATGTTAGGATTCCTCCTAGATTATTGCTACTTACTCCGAAAGAGGAGTAGTGACTTTGAAAAGATAATTACAATAGTTATTTGAAGTTTAAATGTTGATCCACACTAACAGGTGAGATCCATTAGCGATTCCAAGAGACCGTTGATGGTACATAACTTATCAGATTCTGCATGTAAGGTTTCGAGTTGGTTCAATAGAGCACGATAAGCCAACTGAGTTGGGAAGCCAGGGGGAACACAATCCTTATGTTTATCTATGACTGATTAAAACCAAAGTTGATACTTGTTACTTGTTCAAAATTATCACTAAAATCCCATCATTTACTTTTCCAGTTCTGCCCATTGATTACAACAGTTAAGAGCCATAGTTCCATGTATTCCCTTGGGATTCAACCCCAAACTATTTGGGTTACTATATTTGATAACGACTGCATAATATTCAGTTCGAAGGTGTTGCTTGGGCATTATTAAATTTTTATATGACCTTGTGCTGTATGTATATGAGCTACTACTTAGTTCCTTTTATGTGTTGAATCCATAACTTGCCCGGTTTGTCTTTCCTAGGTCATAGAATAATTGTTAGGAAAAGATCTGTTACATCCTTGGTTTCGACCCTTAGAATTTTTCCTAAAATTTCATTCTCTGGACCCAATACAACTCATGGGTACGAGCCGTATGTTGCGATATGAGTGGTATGGTCTAGTTATATATGACTAGTATTGGTTGGTGGGGTGGATAAGTTAATAGAATAGATACGACTTAAGGGATAAGGGTCATATGGCTGGGTACGAGTCGTATCAAGTACTCATATAAGGGATAATGTTAAATTATTTTGGTATTCTATTCAACCAGGGATACAGATAGAAGTAATGGATTGTATGCTTTGGATAAGACCTAGTTGGATGAGTCGTATGTTGGACAGTGTTGGGTCTAGGTGTTAGGGTAGGATACGAGTGGAGGGTACCACTCATATCAGAAGGGTAAGACTCGTATGGGTCGTACCCCTGTGATGGGATTTTTCTGAAACTTAAGTGAGGGTAATATGGACATTTCCCTACTTACCCTAATAGGATCCCACAACTTCTAGCCTATTTGGGAGGCTATTTACTTTATTATTTCTCTCTTTAACATTTAGAAACTACTCCTAAACAATCTAAAATCCCCTCAAAGCTTTAGGAAAATAAAGATAAGTTTACATCTTGAGGACTAATTTAGGACTTGCTTTCATGATTTCTTTCTATCAATTCTTCGGTATAAGGCATTTTCTCTTCCCTCATTGTTAGTTCCAACTAAATGCAATGATTTTACCATTGGTTTTCATGATTTTATTATTGAATGCTTTCGGGTTTTCAAATATGATTTTGGGGTTTTGTTTATAAATGATTGGTTATGGTTTCCTACGGTTTTAGTTATGCTTTTCTATGAATTAATGGTGGTTTGGGATAACTGGATTATATGGAAATGGTTGTTGGTAATTGGAATTGGTTTTGGATATGTACTATGCCCCCAATGTGTTTGAAAAAATGCTTATAAAGATATGTTCATTGCATTGACTTCTTTTTAATGGAACTCTTGCTTGTTTTAAACTTGGTAACAAATTTATGCATGGATTAAATGGGTTAGAGAGGTAAAGCTAAATTGTTATTCTTGTAGGGTACAGATTCCCTCAAGTGGATTTAATATGGTAATTGGAAGGTCACCTAAGGTCCCGTATACCTACATGTGGTTGGCTATGGATAGTACTTGCAAGTATGGTTGGTATGATGATACCATCACTAAATGGCCCTGGTTAATAAATGGTAAATGAATTGCTTGGAAATAGTTTTAATTAGGCATTAAAGGGGGAGGATAGCTAAGCCGTGAAAGGTGGAGGTCCCCGGGGAGCAAAAACTAGAAACTCATATTTGTCAGTATAAAGTTGGTCTTGGTGGACCATGTGCCTGATGTCATACCTCATATTGGGGGATGTACTAGTCATCCCAATGGGATATTTCCCTGGTTGTCCAGCTACACGCACTGGGGCCCTTTAAGCATAGGGAGTTGAACCCATATTTCCCTTGGGTGCTTTAGGATGGCAAAGCTACATAACCCAGGTAAAGTTTTTAAATCCATGCTAAGCCAGGTTCCCTTTCCTGGAACTTATATGTGTATGATTGTATGCATTATGGATGGTTTTACTTGGTTTTATAACTGTCATTATTTTATCCTTATCCTGAGTTATGCTAGCGATCACTCGCTAACCCATCTACTGACGGCTGTATACCCATACTATGTAGGAACTGGCCATTGTACTCCTCCCGTCTAGCACGCAATTCGGTATCAGCATTTGGACTAAAATGGTAAGCTTTTCCATTTTATGTTTTGGACATCATTTGACATTTTTCTTTTATTTTGGATTTTGGTTTCGGCGATGGTTGGGATGTCTCAATCAAATATTGTTACTCTTTTGGATACAAGTTTATGGTATCTCTAGGGGTTAGTATGGGCGGATCGATATTAGTGTCGGCCTTAGCATTGGAATAAGCTTGGAGGCTGGTATCATTGGACATAATTTCTCACTATTCTATCATAATATATTTTGGGATTGATTATCATATTATGTTTTGGTATTCTCTTTGGTTATGGATTGATTATCATATTATATTTTGGTATTTTCTTTGGTTATGGCCTGGTTTATGGCCTTTGGTTTGGCTTAGTATGGTTGGATGGTTGATTTGGTACAGTTAGACTCGGTTGGGTTGGTCATGGTTGTGACCCTATCCCAGAGTCTTCATGGGGGCATTTATGCTATTTTTTATATGCTTAAAATTCAAGCCTATCTAAGGCTGGATATAGATGGTTGGGTTGGGTAAAAGGGGGTAGTTCTAGGTCCTAATTGGACTTGGGATGCCTATTACGTCTAGGCCTTGGTTAGGGTTATGACATGTTGGTATCAGATCTTTAGGTTAATAGTCAATTAGGAGTTCTACAAAGCCGTGTCTAGTAGAGTCTGTTTTAGGGTTGTGTAGTGCGCCACACTCATAATAGAGAGGCTGCAAGGCATTTAGGAATGTTTCACTTTCTTAGTATTCTATTTTCAAGCTTGCAGTCTAAAGTTCGGAAATATTCTCTAATCCTGGTTGTTTGTCTTTTAGATCATGCTTCATAGATCTAGAAAATAAGAAAATTCTTTTGTCCCATTTGGGGATGATGCTGAAGGGGTACATCCTACGACGAGGGTACATCTTCGATCTCAGGGTCATATTCTAGATGGTAATGGGGTTCATCCTAATTTTACGAGTTTTCTTCAGTTCCCTCAAGGCAATATGACAAATATGAAATTTTGTTAGTCTATCTTTATTATTTCTCAGTTGGTTGCTACTCCGACTGAACGGGATGCATCAGGTGGGTTTTTTATTGAGGCCATAAGGATTGGCCAATTTATGAAGATGGGTCCTCTTACTTTTACTGGAGTGAAGGTGGAGGAAGATCCCCAAGGATTCTTGGATGAAATGGAAAAAATATTTTGGGTGATATAGGCTACCACTGTGAAGGGGGTGAACTTTGCAGCTTATTAGCTCAAAGATGTTTCTTATCAATGGTATGAGGAGTGGGATAGAGATTAGGGCGATATGGAAGAATCTGAATTGTGAGAGGCCTTCTCTAATGCCTTCTTGGATCATTTCTTTTCTCTGGAGATGAGGGAAGCTAAGATGGATGAGTTTATGAATCTTAAGCAAAGGAGAATGACTGTCAACTATATGCCTTAAAGTTCCATTAGCTATCGAGGTATGCTCTTGACTTGGTGGCTGACATGAGAATAAGAATGAGAAAGTTTGCTTCTGGGTTGAATAGAGATTTAATCTTAGAGAGCAAGACTGCTTTACTCATTAAGGATATGGACATTTCTCAATTGACTATCCATATACAGCAAGTGGAGGATGAGAAGTGGAGAAAGGTGGAGTTTGGGGATAGGCAGGGAAAGAGGGGTAGATTTTCTAATCATGGATGTGCATAGTCCTAGAGTGCTCGGGATGATGTCCAGTGGCATAACAAATGGTGGGGGAGCTTGGGTTCCTTCTCTACTGCCAGTTTCTCTTATCTAAAGTAGTTGGGAGACCAGCGTTATCAGGGTGGTGACAATTCCCAAGCACAAGGTGCCCAATCTCAAGCAAGCGGAAGTCAGTCAGTTTCTTCATGTCCTCCTTGTCTATTCTACAGTCAACCCCATTGGGTTTATTGTGAATAGGAAAGGGTCAAATGCTTCAGGTATGGCCAGCCAGGTTATTAGCTCAGGGATTTTATGGTTAACAAGGTCACTAAGGGGATGAACAAGGTTCTTGTGGCTTCATCTTCTGCTTCTACACCTGGTGATATTGCATCAGTTTTTGCTACTTCTCCTAGTTCTAGTGTTGGTTGAAAAAAGTTGTATAGTGTGGTATCCTAACAGGAATCTGAGGTATCACCTAATATCGTTACTGGTATGTTACAGCTCTTTTCTAGTGACATATATTATTTGCTTGATCCAGGTTCCACTCTTTCTTGCATGACTTCTTATGTGGCTGTATCTTTTGGTTTTAATCCTAAAGTGATTTCAAATCTTTTTTCTGTTTCTAACCCGATAAGGGACTCATTTATTGCTAAAAGGGTCTAGAGAGGGTGTGTGGTGTCTGTTGGTAGCAAACAGACTTTGGTGGATTAGTTTGAACTGGGGATGGTGGATTTTGATGTCATCTTGGGTATGGATTGGTTACACTTCTATTACGCATCTTTAGATCGCCAGACCCAGAAGTTTATCTTTAAATTTTCTGGTGAACTGATTATAGAATAAGAGGGTGGTTCTTTGGCTACTCGGGGAAGGTTTATTTCTTATCTTAAAGCTCGAAGGTTAATCTTTAGCGGGTGTCTTTATCACTTGGTCCGGGTTAAAGATTCTAACTCAAAAGATCCTTCTTTATAGTCAGTTCCTATGGTTAATGAGTTTCCAGAGGTCTTTTTGGATGATCTTCCTGGTGTTTCTCCGAATAGGGAAATAGAGTTTGTTATTGATTTGCTTTCGAACACTCGTCCAATACCTATTCCTCTGTATTGAATAGCTCTGGCTGAGTTGAGAGAACTCAAGAAGAAACTTAAGGATATTCTAGATAAGGGGTTTATTCGTCCTAGCATTTCTCCATGGGGTGCACCGATGTTGTTTGTGCACAAGAAGGATGGTTCTCTCTAGATGTGCATTGACTACAGGCAGTTGAATAAGGTAACGATCAAGAACAAGTATTTTCTCTGAAGGATAGATGATCTATTTGATTAGTTACATGGTGCCAAGTTCTTTTCTAAGATAGATCTTTGGTCAGGGTACCATCAACTTAAGATTAGGGAGGTAGATATCCCTAAGATATACTTTTATACATGGTATGGGTATTTTGAATTCTTGGTTATTTTATTCGGATTGACCAATATCCCGGTGGCATTTATGGATTTGATGAACAGAGTTTTTAGGTAGTATTTAGATCTTTTCATCATTGTTTTTATTGATGACATTCTAGTTTCTTCAAAGAGTGAGGTAGATTATGAAAATCACCTTCGTATGGTGTTATATATATTAAAAGAATAGTAGTTGTCTGCCAAGTTTTATAAGTGTGAGGTTTAGTTAAACACCGTAACTTTCTTGGGTAATATTATTTCTACTAAGGGGATAATGGTTGATTCTCAAAAGGTTGTTGTGGTGAAGGAGTGACCTAGGCGCATGACTCTATTCAACATCTGGAGTTTCTTGGGTTTAGCCAGTTATTATAGGTGGTTCATGGAAAGATTTTCGTTGATAGCGGCTCCTTTGACTAAGTTGACTCAGAAAAAGGGTAAGTTTTCTTGGTCGGATGCTTGTGAGGGGAGTTTTGATAAGTTAAAGGATAAGCTCACTTTGAATCCAATTTTTGCTTTGCCGAAAGGCAATGATGGGTTTGTGGTTTATCTGATGCATCTCGGGTAGGGGTTGGTTGTGTTTTGATGTAGCATGGGAAGGTGATTGCCTATGCTTCCAGGCAGTTGAAGGTGCATGAGAGAAATTATCCTACTCATGATTTAGAGTTATTGGCGGTTATGTTTACTTTAAAAATATGGCGGCATTATCTATATGGTGTTCACATAGATATCTTTTCTAATCATAAGAGTCTACAGTCTATGTTCATGCAGAAGTAGCTTAACTCAGGCAAAAGAGATGGCTTGAGCTTCTCAAGGACTATGATATAAGTCTTCACTACCACCCAGGTAAGGCTAATGTGGTTGTTAATACTCTAAGCAGGTTGTCTATGGAAAGTGGCTCATATGGAGAAAGGAAAGTGGGAATTGGTGAAGGGTATTCACTACTTGGACAGTCTTAGAGTTCGTCTCTTTGACTCTAAGAATGGTGGTGTGATGGTGCAAGAAGTGGTTCGATCGTCTCTTAATACAGAGATTAAGCAGAAACAAGTGCTCGATACTGTCTTGATGAAAATCAAGAGTGATGTTGGTGGGAAAAAAGTAGAGGTGTTTGAGATTAGTGGTGATGGTACTTTGCGGTACCAGGAGAGGTTATGTGTTCCTTATGTCGATGGTTTGTTAAAAAGGATTTTCGCTGAGGCTCATGGGTCACGCTATGTTGTTTATCTTATATCGATAAAGATGTATCATGATCTCATGGAGATCTATTGCTGGAATGGTATGAAAAGGGATATGGTTGATTTTGTGGTCAAGTGCATAGTGTGTCAACAGGTTAAGTTTGAGCACATGAGGCTTGGTGGATTATATCAAGAAATAGAGTTGCCCAAATAGAAGAGGGAGGTGATTAATATGGATTTTTTTACCAATCTTCCTCGGTCTCAAAACCAATTTGATTTGATTTAGGTCATCGTGGATAGGATGACAAAGTCTGCTCACTTTCTACCAGTGAGGACTACCTTTTAAGTGGAGGACTATGGAAAGTTGTATCTTCAGGAGATTTTGAAGCTGCATGGGCTACCTATCTTGATTATTTATGATCGTGGTATGCAGGTTATATCTTATTTTTGGCAGTCTTTCCAGAGAGGGTGGGGACTAAGGTCAGTCTGATTACTACTTTTCATCTGTAGTTGGATGGGCAAGCATAGAGAACTATTCAGACATTAAAAGATATGCTTTGGGCCTGCGTGATTAACTATGGAGGTAATTGGGTTGAGCATTTACGTTTGGTAGAGTTTTCTTAAAAATATAGCTATCATTCAAGTATTGGTATGGCCCATTTTGTGGCATTATATGGTAGAAGGTGTAGATCTCCTATTAGTTGGTTTGAGCTTGGTGAGCCAGACGTGTTTGGTCCAGATCTAGTTTATCAAGGTATAGAGAAGGTGAAGGTGATTCTGGATAGGCTTAAGGCTGCCCAGAGTCGCCAAAAGTCTTACGCAGATGTTAGGTGTAGAGACTTGGAGTTTGAGGTTGGGGAGAAGGAATTCCTATAAGTATCTCCCATGAAGGGAGTAGTGCAGTTTCGCATAAAGGGGAAGCTCAATCCCCTATTTATTGGTCCTTATATAATTTTGCAGAGAGTTGGTGATGTTTTTTATGTACTGGAGTTTCCTACTAGTTTGTGTTTGGTTCATCCGATATTTTATGTTTCCATGTTGAGGAAGTGTATTGGTGATCCTTCTTCGATTATTTCTTCAGAGGGATTGGGAATTTTGGATTCTCTGTCTTATGAAGAGGTCCCAGTTGAGACATTGGATAGATATGTTCTTTGGTTGCGGACTAATGATGTGGATTTTGTTATGGTTCTGTGGCAAAACCATAATATGGAAGAAGTTACTTGGGAAGCAAAGGAGGACATGAATTCCAAATATCCGCTATTGTTTTCTGCTCTAGGATTCATGTGGAAGGTATGTTTTCTTGAACACATCTTTATTCTCTGAGTTTGTTAAAGAAAAGATTAATATCTTTGTCTCTTTGTTTTCGAACTTGGATGAAGATTGGGAATATATTTGATAATTCAAATGACTCTGTGTGTGGTTACCCCTACCTTGTCTGTTATTCAGGGACAAATGTTCCTAGTGGGGGAGAATGTTACATCCAGGGTTTTAGCCCTTAGAATTTTTCTTAGAATTTCGTTCTCTGGATCCAATACTACTCATGAGTATAAGCCATATATTGGGGTACGAGTGGTATGGTCCAATCATATGCTGACCAGTGTTGGTTGGTGGGATGGATGGGTTACTAGAATGGATATGACTTAGGGGATAAAAGTTGTATGGTTGGGTACGAGTCGTATCTTGTACTCGTATATAGGACAGTGTCAATTCTCTTGGTATTGTATTTTGCTAGGGATACAGATGGAAGGTACAGATCGTATGCTTTGGATACGACTTGGTTGGATAAGTCATATGCTGGATAGTGTTGGGTCCAGGGGTTGGGGTAGGATATGAGTGACTGGTACCACTCGTATCGAAAAGGTACGACTCATATAGGTCAATTGTATCCTTGTGATGGGATTTTTATGCAACTTAAGTGGGGGTAATTTGGACATTTCCCTACTTACCCTAATTGGATCCTACAACTTCTAGCCTATTGGGGAGGCTATTTACTTTATTATTTCTCTCTTTAATACTTAGAAACTACTCCTAAACAATATAAAATCCTCTCAAAACTTAGTACTAGAGACTAAGTTTTTAAAGTGTCCTAGGGTGTCTGAAATCCGTTCTGAGTAGAGTCTTGTGCATGGGTGTGAAGCGCGTCACACCTATTGATAAAAAGCTAAAGACATTTTATGAAAGTTTTCCTTCTTTCCGTATTCATTTAGTACGAAGGAGCTTGATCTCTATTGAGTTCCCTTTTCTAAATTTTACTTTATCAGTTCACAGAAAATACTTCCCAAAAAAATAATGAAAGGAGAAACGGGGATCAGCACGCACCACCACCTATTCAGGAAGTCCCCATAAATGAACAAGTTTTTCCATGAAGAATTTAGGATGACTTTCACAGTTTTGGCCTAGAATTTGGTTGCTCAGAATATACAACAGGTTGTTGCCCCATCCAATCCAGTAGTGAGCATGACATCAACTAGGATCTGAGACTTCACTAGGATGAATCCTCTGTTGTTTTATGGATCCAAGTCTGAAGAGGATCTGTCAAAATTTCTGGATGGTGTGCAAAAAGTGACAGATATTATGGGAGTTACTGCTATTGGGAGTGCTGAATTAGCCACCTACCAATTGCAAGAAATGGCTCATACTTGGTTCAAGTAGTGGAAGGAGAACAAAGGTGTTGAGGCCGGACCTATAGAGTGGGAGGAGTTTGTACAACTTTCTTAGATAAATTCTTTCCACTTGAGTTGAGGGAGGCTAAGGTATAGGAGTTTATAAATCTGAAGCAGGGCAACAAAAGTGTGAAGAAGTGCTCACTACAGTTTACCTAGTTAGTGAGGTATGCTCCGACTATGGTGGCTGATTCAAGGGCCAAAATGAGTAAGTTTATGTCTGGGGAGTCAGATGGTGTAGTCAAGGAGTGTAGGAAAACTATGTTGATTAAGGAGATAGAACTTTCTAGGTTGATGTTTCATGATCAAAAGATTGAGGAGGAGAAGCTCAAAGAGAAGGAAAGAGAGAATAAGAGAGTCAAAATCGGTAACTTTAATTTCTCATAGAAAAGGTTTGATGGTGGGAATTGTTCTCAATTTTTCTAGAAATTTTCAGCTCTAGCCCCATCTTCAGCCAGTGCGCCCGTGCCTAAGTTCAAGCAGGACAATCAAGATAGTGCACTAAGATCTAAGTCCTAGGGTAGCATGAATAGTGGTTGAACCAATCCACTTTACAAGAGATATGGTAAGAACCATCAGAGAGAGTACAGGGTAGGCAATGATGTATGTTTTGGATGTGGAAAGTTAGGACATAGGATCAGAAATTGCCCAATGATTGCCCAGAAGGGAAAGGATTTTTGTTAACAGGGTCAGTCCAACCTTTCATCAGCTCCAGCAGGTCTCTCCACTCAGCATAGTGCCACCTCTAGTGCCACCAGTAGGCAATGCCAGAATTGACTCTATGCTCTCCATACTCGATAGTATTAGGAAAGTTACCCTGATGTAGTTATGAGTACGTTACAAGTCTTCCACCTTCATGTTTATGTATTGTTAGACCTTAAAGGTTCACTTTTTTTGTGACTCCTTAAATAGTTGTAGACTTTGGTGTCAGTCCTAACATATTAGCAGAGCCCTTCTCAGTGTCTACCCTAGTGGGTAGATTTATTATATCCAAACAAGTATATAGAAATTTCCCGATCATAGTGTCTCAGAAAGTCACTTTAATTGATCTTGTGGAGTAAGAAATGACTGATTTTGATGTCATTCTTGACATGGATTAGCTTAACTCATGCTATGCCTCAGTTGACTTTTAAAATAGAATAGTCCAGTTCCAGTTTTCTAATGAGCCTGTTATTGAATGAAGGGGTAGTACTTCAATGCCTATAGGTTAGTTTGTCTCCTATCTTAAGGTAAGAAAGATAATATCCAAGGGATTTATTTTCCCTCTCATCTGAGTCAAAGACTCAAATTTTAAAACTCCGAGTATTGAATCAGTTCAAATAGCAAATAAGTTTCCAGAAGAGTTCTCTAAAGATTTTCCCGGAGTTTCTCTCAAGAGGAAAATTAACTTCAAAATAGATCTCCTCCCAGATACCCAACCTATCTCAATTCCACCTTACGGAATGGCTATAGCTGAGCTTAAGGAATTGAAGGATCAGTTGAAAGATAACTTAGATAAGGGTTTCATCAGGCCCAGTATTTCTTCATAGGGTGCTTAAGTTTTCTTCATGCACAGAAAAGATGGTTTCCTTTGAATGTGCATCGACTACCATCAGTTGAATAAAGTTACAATAAAAAATAAGTATCCTCTCCCCAGAAATGATAACTTGTTTGGCCAACTTCAGGCTGCAAGCTATTTTCTAAGGTAGACCTCAGATCCGGCTATTATTTGCTTAGAGTCAGAGAATGTGACATCCCAAAGACAACCTTCAGAACTTGGTATGGTCACTTCAAATTTCTTGTTATATCTTTTAGACAAATGAATGCTCCTATAGCTTTCATAGACTTTATGAACAGGGAGTTCAAGCAGTACTTGGACATATTCGTCATAGTCTTCATAGATGACATCCTCGTCTATTCTTGTAGTAAAGCTGATTATGTAGACTATTTAAGGACTATATTGCAGTCTCTTAAAGATCACCAATTATTCACTAAGTTCAGCAAGTGCAAATTCAGGTTGAGGTCAGTAGCTTTTATTGGTCATTTCAGTTTTGGTGATGTTATTCGAGTTGATCCTTAGAAAACCAAAGTAGTTAGAAACTAGCCTAGACCCATCTCTCCATTAGATATTAAAAGTTTCTTAGGTTTAGCTGGTTACTACAGACAGTTTGTTTAAGGATTTTCTTTAATTTCTTTCCCATGTCTTGACTAACCCAAAAGAAGGTCAAATTTTAGTGGTCAAATTCCTTCGAGAAGAGTTTTTTTGAGTTGAAGACTCGACTCACTTTTGCCCCAGTATTGACTCTACCAAAGGGTTCAGAAAATTTTGTAGTTTATTATGATGCCTCTAGAGTTGGTCTTAGTTGTGTATTGATGAAGCGAGGTAAGGTCATAGTCTATGCCTGTAGATAGCTTAAACCTCAAAATTACCCTACCCATGATTTTAAGTTGGCAGAAGTTGTCTTTGCCTTGAAGATTTTGAGGCATTACCTTTATGGGGTTCACATTGATATGTTTACGGATCATATGAGTTTATAGTATGTGTTCACTAGAAGGATCTAAATCTTTGCCAGAGAAGGTGGTTTGAATTATTAAAAGACTATGATATGAGTATGTTGTATCACCCAGGTAAGGCCAGTGAGGTGGCTGATTCCCTTAGTAGATTGTCCATGAAAAGTGTTGTATATGTTGAGGAGGATAAGAAAGAGTTAGTTAGTGAGGTTCATCAGCTTGCTAGATTAGGTGTTAGGTTGGTTGATTCGGCCAAAGGTAGTATATGGATTCAAAATGGTTTGGAATCTTTATTGGTGGATGATGTAAAGGAAAAGCATGATGGGGATCCTATTTTTTTCAAGTTGAAAGAAACAGTTCAATATTAGAAGGTTAAGGTTTTCTCCTAATAGGGAGATGGTGAGCTTTGTTGCTATGGTAGGTTATGTGTTCCGAGTGTGGATGATTTGAGAAAACAAATATTAGAAGAAGTGTATGGTTCCCTATATTCTATTCACCTAGGAGCCACTAAGATGTACCGTGATTTACGAGAATTCTATTAGTGGAATAGTATGAAGAAAGATGTTGCGGAATTCGTGGCTAAGTGTTTGAATTATCAATAGGTTAAGGTAAGCACCAAAGGCCTAGTCGTACTCTTCAAGAGTTCAGCATCCCTACTTAGAAGTGGGATGTGATGAACATAGATATTACAGGGTTACCTCGTACGCATCGTTAGCATGATTCAATTTGGGTCATTATAGATTGAATGATCAAGGCAGCCCATTTCTTATCAGTTCATACTTTATTTTCAGCAGAGGATTATGCTAGACTATATATTAGGGGGTTGGTAAAGTTACATGGGGTTCCATTGACCATCACTTCAAATAGAGGTACCTAATTTACCTATTACTTTTGGAAGACTTTTCAGAAGGGTCTTGGTACCCAAGTTCATCTCAGTACAACTTTTCATCCTCAAACAGATGGTTAGTTAGAGTGGACAGTTCAAACCTTAGAAGATATGTTGAGATCTTGTATTATCAACTTCAAGGGTAGTTGGGATGACCAATTACTTTTGATTGAGTTTGCCTATAAAATAACTATCATTCTAGTATTTAGATGGCTCCATTTGGGGATCTCTATGGAAGAAGGTGTAGATATCCTATTGGTTGGTTTGAAGTAGGTGAGACTGCTTTGATAGGGCCATATACAGTGTATGAGCTAATTGAGAAATTTTAGTTGATTCGAGAAAGTTGCAGATAACCTAGAGCCGATAAAAATACTATGCTACTATGAGGAGAAGAGATCTTGAGCTTGATGTTGGTGACTTAGTATAATTGAAAATTTCACCTTTCACCCATGAAAGAGGTAAAGAGGTTTTGTAAGAAAGTGAAGCCCAATCCTCATTATGTTTGCCCATATTGGCTTTTCAGTCGATTTTGGAAGGTAGCTTATGAATTGGAGTTGTCTGCAGAATTGACATCAGTGCATTTAGTGTTTCATGTCTTTTTGCCAAAGAAATGCATTGGTGACCCAACTTCCGTTGTTCCTTTAGAGAGTGTGGATGTGAAATATAGCATTTACTACAAAGAAATACCTGTTGATATCCTTGAGCATCAGATTCGTAGGTTGAGAAATAAAGAAGTTGCCTTGGTAAAGGTTTTGTGAAGAAATCAGTCTATTGAGGGAGCTACATGGGAAGCAGAAATCGATATGAGAGTCAAGTATCCCCATTTTTTCTCTATGAACTTTGATTAAGCTTGAGGTAATTATATTGATTCTTTCATTTTCTATCTTAGCTATCCAACCATCCTCATGTCATAGCATGCATTCATAAATTCAGTCCAGTCCATGAGTCATGATTCAGATTCAGTTATTTAATCAAGTATTCAGTATATGATCTCAGTCTTCCTAGTGTCTCGACTCAGATAGTTTCATTCGGGGATGAATGATCCCAAAGAGGAGATATTGTAATACCTCACAAGATTCTAGATAAGTTTCCAGTTATTTGTCACATGTTTAAAAGTCTAAAAGAAATTATTTCACACTAAGTATGTAAGACCCCACAAAATTCTTAGCTTAATTTAGTCCTTTAAGCTTGTTGGGGGGGGGGGGGTCCTAGACTTAGAAAATGCTAACTAAGCATTCAGACTTAGTGTTATTTTAGCCTTCAGAAGTTGGAAATCTTATTTTATGACTTTTACGTCCATTAAATGTTGATATTTGAGTTAATTCATGATCAGGAATGTCAATAGGTGTTCCCAAGAAAGTTTCAAATTTTTTGGACTTCGTTTGAAGCAACTTTAGAATCCTAAAATAGTGAATCAATGCGATCTTGACGCATTGCATGGACTATTACGTTGTCAAGTGTTTTACTCAGCTCCCAGCATCAAATTCCAGCAAACCGATGCAGACTCGATGCGACGCGTTGGCTACCGCATCGATACCAACAATGCAGCGCATCAGCGTCATTAAAAATACCGCATCCTCTGGGTTAATTAAGTCTTTTTCCCTCATCCTTTAGGCCCCATAACACGAAATTTAGCCCTCTTTTAGCAAAATATAATCATTTTTTCACAAATTTCTCAAGAACAAAAACCCTAGAAGTTTCAATTTCAAATTCAGGGCTCAAGATTTCACTATTAATTTTCAAGAATTCACCAACTAAGGTATGTGAAGTGTTCATCCAAGGGTTCCTTCCACCCTTGGAGTCTAAGAAACTCTTTTAAAGTTCATGTAGAGTGATTTCATGATTTTTATGATTTGAATTAAAGTGCATTCATGATTATTACTTAATTAGGTTTCTATTTCATAAGTTATTACAAGATTCATGTAGAGTTAATTGATATGTGTGCTTTATTATGTGAATTCATATTGAAACCCTTGGATTGTAAAATTGGAATTCAATCACGATGCCTATATGTTGTTTCAGTATTATGTGTATATATTATGCCTCACAATTGTTTGATGAATTGTCCATGTGAGTTGAATAGTGAAAATATATCATGTTAGCATGTATACAAGTTCAAGTCATGCAAGTGTTTGCTTAAATGCCCAAAAGAATGAATGATGACTAAGTAGTTAGTTATCATGTCTCAAGATTATGCCATGTCTTTTAAATTTATTTTATCGAGTCTTGGGGGTATTTAATACCCGACAATTTAGCTGCTTGACTAGAGCCATGGTCAGTCACAGAGTAGTCAGTTATGTCATAATTAATAGAATTCAATCAGTTACAGAACTTAGGAAAACTCAGTGAACTCAAAATTAGTCTAGTTCAGTCCAGTAAAATCAGTTCAGTTCAGTTATGCAGTACAATCAGTAATAGTTCAGTCCAGCCTAGTACAATTTAGAATTCAATCCAGTGTCTATTCAGTTGGGAATAGGATTCAGAACTGAGTGAACCCAAGAATGGGGACTCACCTGCTAGTAGAAGGTGTAATCCTTAGAAGCAGTCCTTGCATTCTAGAACTACGTTGATAGCATAGGTTGAGACATCAACCTACCAGTTGTAGGTTGATGAGGTGATCTACCTATTAGTTAAGGGTACCACTATTCTCGTTCAGAGTACCTGCCAGATGAGGGTGACTCAGTACTTGTCCTTACTCATGGCACGGTATTGACACCTTTCAAATTAGGGTTACAGGTTGGACCCCAAATCAGTTAGAGAAGGGGAATATCAGTTAGATAATTACTTCCCACATCTCCGTATCAGATTCAGTCTCAGTGTAGAACTTAGTTTAGTTCTACAAATTCAGGACTGTCAGATATGGTCACTTCACTCAGTTCAAAACTTACTACAGTTCCTTAGATTTAGGACTATCAGATACAGTTATTCAGTTATCAATAATTCAGTATCTGTATACTTGGATATTAGTTAATCAGTATTCAGATTCAGTATCTAGTGTTATCATGATTTCAATTGCAGTATATGTATTCATGCATGTACTCTCATTAAGTCATATACATGATATTCAGTTAATATTGTTCATGCATATGAACCCATGCATTTCAGGCTACCTCACTGAGCATACCACTATATTCAAAGTACTGACGTATGCCTTTATTTTGTGCTATGATATCTTATATCAGAGGTTCAGGCGCACGACCTCCCTAGCACCCTTAGCAGATCAGATTATCAGCAGACAGAGTTAGTGGTGAGTCCTCATAGTTTGAGGACATGATTATTTAAATCAGCATTTTCGTTCTTTTTCAGTAGTTAGAGTTAGTTGTGGACTTGCACCATCAACTCCAAAGTTCAGATAGTTTAGAGGCTTTTCAGACTAGAGTCTTTTCAGACAGATGTTTCAGTTTTGGTATTGCTATACCGTATTTAGTTTTATTTTAGTATTAAACCTTATGGCATATTTTTTGTCTAATTTCCGTATATCATAATATTATTATTCAGTTATTGTCGTAGGTACCAATCATGGATTGGTTTATGGTCCTTCAAGATTATGAGCATCGTGTAGCATCCGGGGTATAGACTCGGGGTGTTACAAACTTTGTATCAGAGCCTAAGGTTCAACAGAGTTCTAGGAAGTCTGAAAGTTGCATCTAGTAGAGTCTTGTGCATGGGTGTGTTGCGCGCCACACTTATGAACAGGAGGCTTTAAGATGTTTTAGGAAAAGTTTCCATTCTTTCAGTATTCATGTCGTACGAGTGAGACATGAGCTCCAGTAAACTCTCAGTATAATCCTTTCTCTTTTGTCTATAGAATATGCCTCCAAAGAGGACTAAAGGAAGAGAAACAGGAGACCATCCAGAACCTCAGCCCATCCAGCCAGATTCTCTGGACAAACATATCTTCCACACTGAGTTCAGAGTAGTATTCACCACCCTAGCTCACTTTGTGGCAGCCTAAAATGAATGCCCAGTAGTTGTAACGGCCAATGCAGTGGCCAACACTGCTGTAGCCAAGATTTGGGACTTCACCCGAATGAACCCTCCATTTTTTTCCGAGTCAAAGTCAGATGAGGACCCACAGGAATACCTTCATCAGGTGTAGAAGATTACTGATATTATGGGGGTGATTGCTGTTAAGAGTGAAGATTTAGCTATATATCAGTTGCAGGATTTGGCTCACTCATGGTTTAAATAATGGAAAATAGAAAAGGTCGCAGATGCAAGGCCCATAGAGTAGGAGGAGCTTACCACTGCTTTTTTGGATAGGTTCTATCCACTGGAGTTGAGGAAAGCAAAGGTTTTGAAATTTATCAATCTAAAGTAGGGCAACATGACAGTGAAAAAGTATTCTCTCAAGTTTAATCAATTACCTAGATATGTTCCTCATGTGGTGTCAGATAAAAGATCCTGAATGAGTATGTTTGTGTAAGGGGTGTCTAGCAGTGTGGTCAAGGAGTATAGGACCGCAATACTTATTAAGGAGATGGACATATCCAGGCTCATGGACTAGGCTCACTAGATAGAGAAGGCCAAGATTAAAGAAAAGGAGAGAGAGAACAAGAGAGAAAGAATAGGCAATTTCAGCTTCGCTCAGCCTAAGTCAGAGGATGGGAATCGTTCTCAGTTTTGCCCGAAATCCTCAGTTCTAAATCTATCCTTAGCCAATGCTCCTATGTTGAAATTCAGAGATGACAATAGGGATATGGCACCAGGCCCTAAACCCTAGGGCAGTGTTAGCAGTGCCTGAACTAATCCTCTTTGTCAGAAGTGTGATAGAAACCACTAGGGTATCTGTAGAGCAGGAAGCGCTGTGTGTTTTAGGTGTGGAAATCCAGGACACAAAGTCAGAGATTATCTCTAGTCAGGTTCTCAGGGTCAGTATAATCGTCTCCAAGCTCAGTCCGATCGCCTAAATCACTAGGGTGCCGCTTCCAATGCCACCAGTGGGCAGCTCCCAAACAGACTCTATGCTCTTCAGTCCCGACAGGATCAAAAGAGTTATCCTAATGTGGTCACTGGTACATTACAAGTCTATCATTTACACGTTTATACTTTGCTAGATCCAGGAGATTCTTTGTTCTTTGTTACTCCCTATATAGCAGTTGATTTCAGAGTCAGTCTCAAAATCCTAGCAGAGCCTTTCTCAGTCTCTACCCTAGTAGGTAAATCCATCATAGCAAGGTGGGTATACAGGAATTGCCCAGTTGTGAAATCTTAGAAAGTCACTTCAGCAGACTTAGTCGAATTAGAGTTGACTGATTTTGATGTCATTCTCAACATGGATTGAATTCATTCCTGCTATGCCTCAGTCGACTACAGAAATAGAATTGTCCAGTTTTAGTTTTTGAATGAGCCCGTCCTAGAGTTGAGGCATAGTATTTCAACACTTAGGGGTCAGCTTGTTTCTTACCTTTGAGTGAGAAAAATGATATCTAAGGGATGTGTCTACCATATCGTTCGAGTCCAGGACTCTAGTTAAGAAACCCCTACTCTTGAATTAATGTCAGTAGCATGTGAATTCCCAGATGTCTTTCCCGAAGATCTTCCCAGAGTTCCTCCCGAAAGGGAAATTGATTTCGAAATCGATCTTCTTCCAGATACTCAGCCCATATCTATTCCACCGTACAGAATGACACCTATAGAACTCAGAGAATTAAAAGAATAGTCGAAAGATCTCCTAGATAAAGGATTCATTAGACCAAGTGTGTCCCCGTGGGGTGCATCAGTTTTATTCGTGCCTCAAAAAGACGATTCTCTTAGAATGTGCATTGACTACCGTCAGTTAAATAAAGTCATGGTCAAGAACAAATATCCACTTCCCAGAATCGATGACTTATTTGACCAAATTTTGGGTGCTAGTTACTTTTCTAAGATAGACCTCAAATCAGTCTATCATCAGCTCAGAGTCAGAGACTGTGACATCCCAAAAACAACTTTCAAAACTCGATATGGTCACTTTGAATTCTTAGTCATGTCCTTTGGTTTTACAAATGCCCTAATAGCCTTCATAGACTTGATGAACCGTGTGTTCAAGCAGTACTTAGACATGTTCATCATAGTCTTCATAGATGACATTCTTTTTTATTTTCATAGTGAATACGATTATATTGACCATCTCAAAATAGTATTACAGACCCTCAAAAACCATAAGCTATTTGCTAATTTCATTAAGTGTAAATTTATGCTAAGGTTAATAGTATTCCTTAGCCATATCATTTTCGGTGATGGCATTAGAGTTGATCACAAAACACCAAAGCAGTAAGAAACTGGCCCAGACCCATCTCTCTATCAGATATCATGAGTTTCTTGGGTTTGGCTGACTATTAACGATCGTTTGTCAAGGGATTTTCATCTATTGCATCCCCCATTTCTAGATTGACTCAGAAGAAGGTCAAATTTTAGTGGTCAGATTCTTATGAGAAGAGTTTTTAGGAGTTAAAGACCCGACTCACTACAACTCCAATTTTGACCCTACTAGATGGTTCAGATGGCTTTGTTATGTACTGTGATGCCTCTAGAGTTGGTTTAGGGTGTATTTTAATACAAAGAGGTAAGGTTATAGCATATTCCTCTAGACAACTTAAACCCTATGAGAAGAACTATCCTACTCATGATCTTAAGTTGGTAGTAATAGTATTTGCCTTAAATATTTGGAGGCACTATTTGTATGGGGTGCACGTAGATGTGTTCACTGACCATAAGAGCCTATAATATGTGTTCTCTTAGAAAGATTTAAACCTCCATCAGAGAAGGTTGTTAGAGTTATTGAAAGACTATGATATGAACGTCCTATATCATCCGGGTAAAGCCAATGTTTTTGCTGATGCTCTCAGTAGGATGTCTATGGGTAATGTTGCTCATATGGAGGATGGTAAGATAAAGTTAATGCAGGAAGTTCATTAGCTTTCTTGATTAGGTTTCTGCTTAGTCGATTCAGCAGAAGGTAGTGTATGATTTCAGAGTAGTTTAGAATCATCCCTAATTTTTGAGGTAAAGGAAAAGTAGGATAGGGATCCCAGTCTAGCCAAGTTGAAGGAATCAGTCAGAGATCAGAAGGTAGAGGTTTTTTCCCAAGGAGGGAGATGGCATTTTGCGTTGTCAAGGTTGGTTATGTGTACTAGGTGTAGATGACTTGAGGTAGCAAATTCTTGCAAAAGCACATAGTACAAGATACTCTAGTCATCAGGGGCCACTAAGATATATTGTGATTTGTGGGAGATCTATTAGTGGAGTGGGATGAAGAGAGATATTGCAGAGTTTGTGTCTAAGTGCTCAATATGTCAGCAATTTAAGATTGAGCATCAGTTTGGGTCAACATGGACTTTGTGATGTGTTTGCCTTGTACCCGTCGTCAGCATGATTCAGTTTGGGTCATTGTAGATAGAATGACCAAATCAGCTCATTTTCTACCAGTCTATACCTCTTATTCAACCAAGGATTATGCCAAACTTTATATTAGGGAATTGGTCATATTGCATGGTATTCCATTGTCCATTATCTCAGATAGAGGTACTCAGTTCACCTCTCATTTCTAGAAGGCATTCTAAAAGGGTCTTGGTACTCGAGTTCACCTCAGTACAACCTTTCATCCTCAGAAAGATGGTCAAGCAGAGAGGACCATCCAGACTTTAGAAGATATGTTGTGAGCATGTGCAATAGACTTTAAAGGTAGTTGGGATGACCACTTGCCTTTGGTTGAATTTACATATAACAACAGCTATCATTCTAGTATTCAGATGTCTCCATTTAAGGTACTTTATGAGAGGAGGTGTAGATCACCTATTGGTTGGTTTGAAGTGGGTGAGCTTGTAGTGGTAGGGCCTGACTTGGTATTTGATACCTTAGAGAAAGTCCAGATGATCAGGGAAAGGCTTAAGATAGGTTAGAGCCGACAGAAATCATACGCAGATATGTGCAGAAAGCAACTCGAGTTTGAGATTAGTGATTTTGTAAACTTGAAAATCTCTCCTATGAAAGAAGTGAAGTGGTTTGGCAAGAAGGGGAAGCTCAACCCCCGATATATTAGTCCTTATTGAATTCTCAGTCTTTTCAGAAAAGTAGCTTATGAGCTTGAGTTGCCTTCAGATCTATCTTCAGTCCATTCATGTTTCATGCCTCCTTGCTAAAGAAATGCATAGGTGACCCATCAGTGTTAGTCCCCATAGAGGGCATAGATGTTCAGAAAAGCCTCTCTTATGATGAGATTCTAGTCAAAATCCTTGATTATCATATTCACAGACTGAGGAATAAAGAAGTCCCTCTAGTTAAAGTTCTTTGCTGAAATCAGTCCGTTGAGAGAGCTACTTGGGAAGCAGAAGCAGATATGCGGGCAAAGTATCCTCACCTCTTTTCCACAAACTTAGATCCTGTACAAGGTAATAGTTTTCCTTAAACTTTTTCAGTTCCATGCTCAGATTTTCCATTACAAACTTGGTATCAGTTACCATTGCGTATTTAGTCATATATTAATGAGTCAGTTAATTCATGTATTCATGCATCAGATATGCATGTCCAGCATGAGATTCAGTATATCAGTAATGTCATTCATATAATCATATTTCAGATGTTCATATCCAGTAAGTAAGTTAAGTCTACCAGTATTCTCAGCTTAGTCAGTCTCATAATCAGGAATGTTAATAGGTGTTCCCAGGCAAGTTTTGGATTTTTCGAACTTCATTTGAAGCACCTTTGGAATCCTAAACATGTCAATCAATGCAATCTAGACGTGTCGCATCAAGTATCACTTTGATAAATGTTTTTTCCAGCTCCCAGCATCAAATTCCAGTGAACAAACGCAGACTCAACGCCGATGCGTTGACTACCACATTGATACCAATGATGCGACATGTCATCCTATGCGTCGATGGTTCAACTTACAGTCATTAAAAATGCTGCATCCTCAGGGTTAATTAAGTATTTTCCCCCGTCCTTCAGTCCCCATAACACAAAATTTAGCCCTCTTTTAGCAAAAGATAATCATTCTTTCACAAAATTGCTCAAGAAAAAAAACCCTAGGAGTTTAAATTTCAATTTCAAGGCTCAAGATTTCACTGTTAATTTTCAAGAATTCACCAACTAAGGTATGTGAAGTGTTCATCCAAGGGTTCCTTCCACTCTTGGAGTCCAAGAAACACTTTTAAAGTTCATGTAGAGTAATTTCATGAGTTCCATGATTTGAATTAAAGTGTATTCATGATTATTACTTAATTAGGTTTCTATTTCATGAGTTAATAAAAGATTCATGTAGATTTAATAGATATATGTGCTTTATCATGTGAATTCATGTTGAAACCCTTGGAATTGTGAAATTGGAATTGAATCACGATGCCTACATGTTGTTTTAGTATTATGTCTATATATTATACCCCACAAGTATTTGATGAATTGTCTATGTGAGTTGAATAGTAAAATCATATCATGTTAGCATGTATACCAGTTCATGTCATGCAAGTGTTTGCTTAAATGCCTAAAAGAATGAATGATGACTAAGTAGTTAGTTATCATGTCTCAAGATTATGCCATGTCTTTTAAATTTATGCTATCGAGTCCTGGGGGTATTTAATACCCGATAATTTAGCTGCTTTTCCAAAGCCATGGTCAGTCACAGAGTAGTATCGGTCATGTCACGATCAATAGAATTTAATCAGTTATAGAACTTAGGAAAACTCAGTGAACTCAAAATTAGTCTAGTTCAGTTCAGTAAAATCAGTTTAGTTCAGTAATACAGTACGAACAGTAACAGTTCAGTCTAGCCTAGTACATTTTAGAATTCAGTCCAGTGTCTATTCAGTTGGGAATAGAATTCAGCACCGAGTGAACCTAAGGATGGGTACTCACCTGCCAGTAGAGGGTGTAATCCTTAGAAGCAGTCCTTGCATTCTAGAACTACGTCAACAGCATAGGTTGAGACATTAACCTACCAGTTGTGGGTTGATGAGGTGATCTACCTATCAGTTAAGGGTACCACTATTCTCGTTCAGAGCACCTACCAGATGAGGGTGACTCAGCACTTATCCTTACCCGTGGCACGGTATTGATACCCTTCCAACTGGGGTTATAAGTTGGACCCAAAATTAGTTAGAGAAGGGGTATGTTGGTTATATGATTACTTCCCACATTCTAAGTATCAGATTCAGTCTCAGTGTAGAACTCGGTCAGTTCTATAAATTTAGGACTGTCAAATACGGTCACTCCGTTTAATTCGAAACTTAGTACAGTTCCACAGATTCAGGATTGTCAGATGCAGTCGTTCAGTTATTAGTAATTCAATATCTGTATACTTGGATATCAGTTAATCAGTATTCAAATTCAATATCCAGTTATCATGATTTCAATTACAATATATGTATTCTTGCATGTACTTTCATTCTATTATATTCATGATATTCAGTTAATATTGTTCATACATATGAACCAATGTATTTCAACCTACCTCACTGAGCATACCAGTATATTCAAAATACTGACACATGCCTTTCTTTTGCGCTATGATGTATTATATCATAGGTTCAGATGCACGGGCTCCCGAGTACCCTTAGTAGATCAGATTATCAGCAGAGAGAGTTAATGGTTAGTCCTCATAGTTTGAGGACATGATTATTTATGTCGGCATTTCCGTTATTTTTCTGTAGTTGGAGTTGAGTTGGGGATTTGTCCCATCAACTCCATAGTTCAGATAGTTTAGAGGCTTTTCAGACTAGAGTTTTTCAGACAGATATTTCAGTTTTGATATTGTTATACCGTGTTCAATTTTATTTCAGTATTGAACCTTATGGCATGATTTTTGCCTATTCCACATATTGCAGTATTATTATTTAGTTATTGTAGCAGGTACCAGTCATGGGTTAGCTTGTGGTCCTTCGGGATTATGAGCACCATGTAGAGTCCGGGGTACAGACTCGGGGCATTACAAAGTACTAGTGACATGGCCATTTTAACACTCCAAGATTTCAAACATTTTATTTTTGGCCTTTCCGAGTTCCAAATGTTGATGTATTAGTTGAAATATGTTTATGAATGTTAAAAGGGTCATTCGAGAGAGTTTCGGAGGAGGTTCAGAGTGATGTTGGACCACGGTGGAGTAACCCTTCGCGATTTCAGCATATCACGGAGGATAGTCTCTTCAATACATAGCGTGTTGTGTCACAGCGTGTCGTGGAGGATAGTCTCCATGATACGAATCATGTCACGGAGGCTAGCCTCCACAATAGCCATAGTGCCATGCTGCAACATAAAATCCTACAACTTTTATTAAGGGGTGAGGGGCATTTTGGTCATTTCTCCTCTCCCTAAGCACCCAACTTACGACTTAAAACTCAAGAGGGGCATTATTAGCCCCATTCATTATCAGTTAATGATACTCAGTCTCCTCCCATTCTCAAGAACAAAAAAATCAAAAGCTTCTTCCAAGAATTCATCATCCAAGGTCTCAATTCCAAGTTTTCTTCAAAATTCAAGAAACTCAGGTATATGGGGTATTCATCAGTGGGTTCCTTCCACCCATTGAGTCCAAAGAATCCCTTGTCTTTCAATTATAAATCCTTTTTCCTCTTTTTTATGAAAATTTCAATGTCAAGTATGAATTTACTTACTTTTCTCTTAATAGTTTTGATTTCAAACCATGACAATATGTTTTTCCCAAGTGAATTATGTTCTTACATGCTTTATAAATTTAGTCACCCATATCATGTTCAGTTGACACCATGTTAGTTTATCAATTTATGAATGAACCATGTAAGTATGTTGTCCCCATAAACTTAACATATTCCCATACTCATAATTATGGATTTCATCATTTTAGTGAAATATACTATGTTTTGGGTCTACGAACCATGAATTTCCTCATAGTATTATGAAGACGCTATTTTATTTAATGTATTATTTAATGATGGTGGGTTATGAACACCCGATACCTAAATATTTATGCATGTTTATGTTGAGCAATTATCAGTTGTGATTTATGTTAACTTTAAATAGTACCAGTGTTAGTTTAGTTAGGAGTAGGATTTAGCACAGAGCAAACCTAGGGATGAAGGCTCACCGGTCAGTAGAAGACTGACACCCCAATCCCTTAGGACACCAGTTTAGTGGATCCTTACATCCCATGTCAGTACTCGTAGCAAGGTACTGACACCTTTTCAACTGGGGTTATAGGTTAGACCCTGATTAGCTCAGATTGGGGCATGTCAGTTAGATGATAGCTCCCATAGTTTTAATTCAGTATTCAGGTTATTTTAGTTCAGGTTTGCA
>NC_061122.1:142797202-142906093 GCF_002878395.1 Capsicum annuum | reverse complement strand
TGCATTCATTTTATATGTTTATGCATTCATGCTCAATATCTATATGCACTTCAGTAAGTCCTTATCTTACATACCAGTACATTCAGAGTACTGATCGCATACTCTCTTTTGCGGTATATTATCTTATAATATAAGTTCAGACGCTTAGTTTCTTAATAGCCCTTAGTCAGTTCAGTGCCACTCAACAACAGTTGTGGTAAGTCTTCACCCATTGAGGACATGTTATTTGTATGTATTTTTAGTACTTCCTTTATTTCAGTCAGTCAGGGTTAGTTGGGGGTTTGTCCCATTAACTCCTCATGCTTTAGAGGCTTTCAAATAGTTAGATTTTTTCAGTTTTATCAGTAGTTCAAACATGTTGGGTATTGTTTTAGTATTATATTTTAATAGAATTCCTCATTAGTTTAGCTTCCGCATATGATGTTTTATTATTACTTTATTCAGTGCTCCCAACAGATACCAGTTCTTAGGTTAGCTTGGGGGTCAATTATGGCCTTAAGCACCGGGTTACGACTAGGGTTAGTCTCATATCGTGACATTAGCATTATAAGTATTGCCAAAATTTTGATTCACTTGGCTCTGTGCATTACCCGCATAATTAATAGATTATATATTTGATGCACAAGGATAGGCTGCATTGTCACTACTGCCTCATACCTCGCACCAAGTTTAAGTATAATGTACTGTATTAGCTGTTTCTAGTGTTTTCCCCAAACTTAAGTTACTGATTATGTGTTTATCTGGTTCTTTAGAGAAGCAATATATGTTGTGATACCAATAAACTGGTCAACTTCTAGCATTCTTGCAAGTTTTTTTGGAGTTCTTCTCGATATATCTGTATTACACTCAGGATTTCCCAATGAAATCCAATTCAAAAGTATGTACAGCTCATCATAAGTCTTTCCTAATGCTTGTCCACCTGCTGCTGAATTCAGGAGAATCTTTGTAGTAGGCTCGAGTCCCTAGATAAAATTATGCACAAACATGTCATTGGTTTGATGATAGTGAGGACAATCATCAAGCATAGACTTAAACCTTTCCTAAGCTTGGTACGAATTCTCTCTATCTTTCTGCCTAAAACTCAAAATTTCACATCTCAAACGTGTGGTCTTTCCATATGGGAAGAATCAAATAAGAAATTTTTATGCCAAGTCATCCCAAAAAATGATAGAATTCGGTGACTCTACCTTTAGACACCTCTTTACTTCCCCCAATAGAGAAAAGGGGAAGAGAGTAAGTCTAACATAGTCAGTAGACACCCTAGTGTGAATGTACATATCACTGATCTCAAGAAAGTTCTGTAAATGTTGTTGTGGATCCTCATGAGATAAACCAGTGAATTGCCTACTCATGTGTAAGAGTTGCACCATATTTTATTTCAACTAAAATCGACTTCCCATAGTTGGTTTGCGGATACTGTTAGTAATATTATTCATGAGTGGGATTACCACTTCACAATGGGCCTAGTCGCTGGTATGTTAGCAGGAGCAATGTCTGCTGGATCTGCCATATGTAGTGGTTGAATTGGATATTGGAGTGTAGATGCGCCTTTTCATTGATGAAATACTTGCCCAGGTACCAAATATGGCTCAACTAATTCTCTTTCCCTATCCAGTTTGACATATCAATATACCTGCAAAACTTAGCTACTAAAATCAAGTTTTCAACACTCAAAAATTCTTATCAAAAGAAAAAATTTAGAAAATTGCTAATTAATTGAGTTCCGTAATGACGCCAAAAACTTGTTGCGACCTACCGCATACACAACTGTACATGGTCAGACAAGTAATATTGTGACTCTAAATAGCCGGATGTCTATTCTATAGGGACTATTTGTCTAGCAATGCACTTAATTTAGTTTTCGAAAATATCTCAATCAAGTGTTGTAAAGTATCAAGGAGTTGTTACAAGTGTAGTAACTAATAATGAGAGAGAGTAATAAAATGTGGCAATTGCAACATTAGCAAAGATTTAATCAATACGAGAGGGAATTCTAGGATTGAGGCACTTTAAGCAATCATGTAAATCATTATCCTTTTTGTTGGTCAAGTTTGTTACGGGTTGTTGATTCACATGGTTAATAATATGATTATGATCTTTCAAACCTCTAATAATCTACCAAAAAGAGGTATCACAACTATATTGTTGAGCGAGGATGAAATAGTCCATTTCAGATGTTTTAAGCTATCATTCTATAATTGAACCAAACAAGGCGTTCTAAGTATATCACAATCCTAGATGCCTATCATATCTTTCGTTATTGAAGTGATAAGAACTTGTTCCTTAAAACTTTTGATCTATCTTAGTGATCCTCCTTTCGAGTTTACAACAGGATTAAATATGTATTTTAATGGTGGGCAATCATCAAAATAGCAATAACAAGGGATTAAAAACAGCTCATATGATAAATCAACACTTATCCACTTAAAGAACAAAAAAATACAATGATGTGTTCAGCCTCAACCCAGAACAAGGAAAATTATCAACTCATATTAATAATCAATATCCAAGAAATCAAAGTATTCATACCAAATTAAAAGTAAAAGAGTTGAATGGTAGAATAATCCTAAGATAAAGTCCTTATATGTTTTTTCATTGCCTAAACATATGCAAAAGATAAGCAAAAATAGTACAAGTGTTCCTTTTTATAGTTGGGTTTCATACCACTATTTAAATAGACCAGTGTATCATGCCCTAATAGCGGAAGCTAGGGTCCGTCGCATGCCATTATCCCGGAGGCTCACTAGAATGTACCATCCACTTTTATGCTTTCTCTATGGGTGCGGCAATCCACTATCATGCATGCCCACTGGAATCTCCCATCAGATATTAAACCTTCAACGTGCCACTCAATTATGATGGAGACTAAGGGGTGTGGCACGCCACTATGTTAGCATTTTCCTTTCTACTTTAATATGTGCTCTCCTTCTTTTGGTCTTTGTTCTATCCTTTTCAAGCATTGTTACATGCTCTTATGCTTACTATGTTGCTCCTAATGCTCTCCATGATCCATAAGCTTGACGTTCATACCCAATCACGTTCATTTTTACCACATTCAAGCCCTACAACACTATTCATATCCATTAGCTTGGTAATGAAATCTTAGCTCAAACATAAGGAATTTTACAAGATTTAGCTCATAATATTAGTGAAATAAAGGGTAATAATTATCACTTGGATGTACAAATACGCATAAGATCAACAGGCTGGAGCTTTTACTAATAGAGAATGAGACAGGGCAGAGCGCACTATTTCAAGTGAGTCAGTTGCAACTTCTTCTCAGACACGGGTATATTATTAATTTGTAATTACCAGAATGTTGTAAGTATATGTACTAATATGTCAATAATTCAATCACCACAAATATTGAAAGTGGTAGAGGAAGTGGTTGATGAAAGGGAAGTGCTCCAACTATTACAACTGTTCCAAGTCAATCTGATAGAACTTTTGCATCCACACAGGTAATTTATATAATTATTTATAGAATATATACATACTCTAAAATTTGGGTCTCAATAACTAGGCTAGTTTGAGTGGTAGAGAAAAGGAATAAGTAGATGAAGGGGCATTCATAGAGGAAGAGAAATGCCTCGAGAAAGAAATGATGATGAAGGAATAGGTAGAGGAAAGGGAATGACTTAAGAAAGTTAAACCAGTTCTGATAGTGAAAGACACCTATGAAGAGGGATGCCTCCTCAAAGACAAGAGCATGAAGATATAAGTAGAGGACACACAAGACCTTTTAAAAGGATAAGTATGGTAGGGGTTGGAATATAACAAGCTGAAGATGGATTTATCACTCTTAATATAAGTAGTGAGTGTTGACACCCAATTTTGGCTCTCCGTGCTTAATATTAACGTCTTCAGGCTTTCTGATTGTAAAATGGCACAAAATATAATTTTCACATATTCTTACGATTGTTGACAAATTATTAATAATCATCCTTATTTTAGGATTTTATCAATTTATTATCATATTTTAATTTTCATAATTTATTTAAAATTCTCTGTACATTAGAATTTTTTTTATAAATTCATTATAGTTTTAAACATTTTTCATAATACACATACATGACATAACATTATATTTCTTTCAATTAATTATATTTTCAATATTCTTTACATTTCTATAATTACATATCAATACCTATATTTTGTACATTTATTACAGCTCGCAAACGCTAAGTCGGATAAGTTGTTTTAATACACAGTACAATGGTCCAGTGTCTTGTCACATCTGACAAGTACCACACAATAATATCTTGTCACATCTGACAACGACCACATAATGATGTCTTATCACATCTGACAATGACCAATCAATGACAGTATCCTTTGGACAATAAGTTTGTTTGTTAGTCAAAAGGATAAAAATCCTCTGGTCAATAACTTAAGGACCAAAAGATGCCCTATAATAAAAAGAGAGGACACCCTTTTATCCTTTAGATAATAAGGGGTTTCCAATTTTATTATAAATAGGGTGGGGTTTTAACATTTTTGAAGACAAAAGAAATCAAAACATTTTCCTTCTTTCTCCTCTCTCTAAAAAAAGACAAATACACACCACACATTTTTTTCCTCTCATACACAAATCCATAAAAAATACATACACACATTTTTATCCCCAAATATATTTTCCTCTCAAATACACGTACACACACACTTTAACAAAAAATTCACACACACAATACACACACAAAAATCTGATTCTCCTTTTTCTCTCAACAACCACACACACACACACATATTCCTCTTATCTACCCTTACTGCCGACTGCCAGACTTCACTAGAAGGACGACCTGTGACCACCAAAACACTGCCATTGGACTTGACCACCGATGGTTATGAACACCGCCACCACCCACCAAACGCTTCTCTCTTCTTTCCACTCTTTCCTCTCTCACCTTTTCCCCTTTACTGCTACGCGCCTACCATCACTACCTCCTAATGAACTCCGATGGATCACGTCACCAACAACATCACCCTCACACAGTAAAATTTCATCTCCCTCTTCCCTCGTTACACTATCTATTGTTGCTCATCATAAAAGAGGTGGATCTGGCCGAATTTATGTATTTCCAGTGTTGCTCTGGTGAAAATGGTTGAAGTACCAATCGAAAATTGACATTGGTTTGACTTTTGTTGAACTGGTTTTATTAACTTTATATATTTCTTGTTTAGTATGTACAGATCTAGCAAAATCTATTTTCTTATGAAACACTACTTTTTCGCCGAGGCTTTATTAGAATTAGCGTCTCTTTTTTGCTCTTTAATATTTTTTCTTTCACATATGTCTGTGCATAATTTGTTGGTCTATATATTTTCTCGAATTACTGGACTTATTTAGCTATGTCAGATTTATCTTGGTGACCCTGTGTGACTTTTTGATGAAGCTCCATAGATTCTGGAGAACATGATGATTACTTTTGTTGATTATTTGTCTATTTTTGGTACTGTTTTGCTACTGTATGCTTCCAAGGAATTGATTTTGCTATATTTTTGGAAGCCTATGTTATTTTTTAGGTGTCCCCACTATTTTTATTGCTTACCACTTTCTGTTTTATTTTTGATTGATATTCCCCCATTTTTGACCCTTTATAAGTTTATTAAATTGATTTGAACAAAATACTATACAAATTGGCCAATGAAATTATCTCTCCATCGAATTTTTGAGGCCACCCCATAATAAAAGATGAATTTTATTTTCTCAAGTTACTTATTTTATATCAAATATCAATACATGGCCAATGATGAAACTTCCATTGATTTTTGAGGCATCCCCAAATAAAAAGATGAATGTTACGTATACAAATACGTAACAAAAAAATTTGGACGATGATGAAATCTTTATAAAATCACAACAATGCAAAGAGTTTTACAATTCGTATCTTAGAAAGACGATTTAGGATTACCGGTAAATCGAGCAACCACTTTGTATCCATGACATATCTTAAATCTAATTCGAGCACATGCATTAACGAAAATTCTACTTATATGCGTCTATGAACATTCATAGTTCTTAATTTATTTTAATTACTAACGTGTTTGTACAGGTTCTCGAAAATACTTATCAAAAAAAATATTCAAAGGAGAATTTTATTTTTATATTTTTCTTCTAGTTATACACATGAAACATAGTGAAAACTTTACTTTTTGGGGTGTTGGGCAGGGACATTCTTTACTTACATATTTATTAACACGTATTTTGGCAAACTTAAACCGTTTACACAAACAAATTAAATCAATCAATTAATTCACACATTTACATCACAAACATTGTATAGTTTTTATTTGCAAGTAAAATAACTTTTCTCTCCGTAATTTCGATCAAGTATATACTATTATTTGCAAAATACTTTTTCTTTTTATAGTACATAAATAATATTTTTCTTTTCATATGTCACAAGTTACTTTTCTTTTCACATGAAATTTATATATTTTTATACATATATTTTATGTATTTTCATAACAATAAGTTTGTTTATATACTTAACATACATACACCTTTACATTATTTTAAATATTTATACCTCTTTCCTCGTTGATAAATTTAGTCTAGCCGGATACCACATTTGTGAATTCTGAAGAGTTCTTAGCCCCTCCCCTTCGGAATAACTTGAACCCTTACCTAGAATCTCAATTGAATTTATGCAGACTAAAAAATCACAAGTCATACGTGTTAATAAATAAATAAGTTTTCTTATTTTCCTTAAAAAATTAGATGGAGACTCTGTAAAAAATTTCAATTCTTTTAGAGTCCATAAGTCATATTTTGTTTAAACTTGGTAAAAACAAGGCATGACAATGAGTATAATTTTGCTTGACTTATTTATATTTATGACATTTTAATCTTTGTTATAACTATGCAGCCTGAATTACCAAGTAAAAGGGTCATTAATATTGGTACAAGGATGACAAAGGGGGTGATGTAGTATAGGTGATATTGGCTACACATCAAGGCAATGATTTAAATGAAAGGGGAAGTTTATCATTGTTAGAACCCTTGAGGGTTTCACCACACACTGAGAGACCTTGTTCCTTAAGGTCAATCTCGCGCGATAGAACAGTAAAGAAACTAGGAGGTTTTGAAAATGTAAAGACAATATGGGAAAGTAAATATATAGGATTTTTACATGGAAACCCAGGAAGAAAAAAATCACGGCATGCCCTCACAAGCAATAAAATAGTCCACTATAACCAACCTCTTGATGACAGACTCAACTATGAACCTAAGTCTCGGTTCCTCCTACTTACAATACCTCTATTTCAAGCACACCTTGACACCTCTGCCAAGTTTCTATCTAAAACTGGTTAAATCTAACCAGCAACAAGCTCACACAACTCTACTTAAGCACTCTCTACACAAAGAGAAAAAACACTACTCTTATACATGAACACTACTCTTATACATGAGTAGTTCAGTTATAAATCATTCCTTACTTAAGAGCAATTTCAATTTAAGCTCGTATTAATGGATAGGAACTTGAGCATTGTTGTAATAGGGGCGTCTCTTTTCTTTTATAGATGAGTGATGATTAGGAATGAAACATCATTGGACCAGCTGTCCTAATCATTACAAAATAGCACCTGAAAGTTTGTTACAATAAAACTGTGCAGACAACGCGTGCCAGCTATACTATACCATGCACGTCCAAGGACCTGGTCCATTATAGTTTAGCTGCTCATCATTAAAACTACATATAACAGTCATAACCAATAGCAAACTTCAATAATTGTAAAGGGGTGCAGATAACTTATGTTTATTGAAATGCTATGTCATGGCATTCCTTAGTTATTTGTTTTAACCTTATTAATTCTTCTATATTATTTTTACGGTATACTATATTTTCCATATTTCTTGTTTTTATGTAGTCAAGTAGATTCTTTTTTATAAGTGTTTCTATTAATCTTATTTTCTCCATATCTTGTCTCCAATATTCTAAGTATTCGTAGTTTATCATTTTATCCTATGGTAGTTGTAATTTTATAAATTTTTGTGTAATAACTTAATCTAATCATACTATATTTGATATATAATTCTATGTTATCTATGTGATCCATTAACATTTGTTGTTTATGTATAGTATCTTTTTCTAAGGTTAATTTTATTCTAAGTAATCTTTCTTCTAATTGTCTTTTTTTGTCTTTTAAGCTGATTCTTGTAATTAATTTCTTCACATAGCAAACTTTGTTTTTCTCTAAATCTTCTAATATATTCTAACATTTTTAATCTGTATAATATCCGTCTGAATAATAATTATCTAGGTATGAATAGTAGCTATCGTCATTTAAGTATATTTGTTCTAATTCATCTTCTATCCAATTTTCTAATTCTTCATCTTCAATATTAAATACCTTTTCCCATATAATTTTCTTTATATCTACTATGTCTATATCCTTAAGTACATATAAAACAAGAATCTTAAATTCATCTATCATTTCATCAGGTAAATAATTATTCATTTTTCATATGATGCTATTTTTCAAAATATTTCCTCCAATCATATACATAACAAAATATGATCATCTTAGATTACTATATACTAGATTATTCTTAAATAACATGTTTTTTGGTCATTATTAGCATGGTAATCTGGATACTTTTTCCCTAAACAACGCCTCTACTCTGGCTACTCCCCTATCTGCCTTACTGGTTTCACCTTTAGGATGGCATAGTTCTACAAATTTTTGTCTTTTTCCACTTTGCTAATAAACTTCTTAACATGCTATTCTTCGAATAATTCTATTATAAAGTAACTAACATGAGATTATTTTATTATACTTATGATTGTTAGGAATTTATGAATTTAGCTATTCATAATTATAAATGAAAATACTTGTTCTAGTAGATTTGATAAATCTGTCCTTTGCTCATCCATAGCTTAGTGTAAAACTAAATATCTTTATTGATTATATGAGAGAAAATTTTATTGTGTACAAGAAGGCTTGCTTTCCGTGTAGAAAGTCTTGCCTTAACTTAGCAAATGCTTCTGCTATTTATAACCTAAAAAGAGAAAATGCGTATACTATTCTATACTGTTCCTACTTTACATTTGTCATTTTTACAAAAGTAGAAGTAACTTTACAAAAAGAAAGTCTACAAAAAACAAAACTAGTAATGGATTTTTGCTAAAAAATTCAACAAAGCTATTAAAAGCTAATAAATGTTACATGACAATTTACGTATCTAAAGTTAAGAGAAATTATTTAATTCTTCATATGTCATTTTCATGACTTTAATATTTGTCTCCTTGCTTTTATCATTTTTTCATCGGTCTGTGTTGCTTTATATCTTTTGTCGTTTATCTCCTAGCTGACCTCTTTTGTTCTTATCTTCTTTCATTCTAGCTGAACTTCTAGAATCACATTATTTTCTCCATTACATTTTGAACATAGATGGTCAGGATATTTATGTCCCATTAATTTACAGTATCTGGTTAATTACTTGTTTGAAATAAATTTTTCTTTAATTGCTCCGGTAGTTGGTCATTTTTATAGATTGAGCAACGTCATAATTCATTGTCTAACTTTTTCCATATCTGCTTGTCTTAACTGTCTTGAATTTGAATAAATCATTAGCTGGTCTCTTGAATAATAACTCCATATAGGATTTCCATTTAAGTAGTTATTTGCTAATTCCTGGATAATTGTGGATATTTCAATAATTCTTTTATTCGCATAAAAATCTGGTATATCTATTTTGGGTATTTTAACTTTCTGTTCAATATCTTCGAGTATGATCATATCTCGGGTCATTTCTATCTTCACAAATTGTATAACTGGTTTAATTTCATCATACAATATCTCTGCTATTGTCGCATAGAACTTTACAAAAAATAGGTTGCCTTTGGTTATCTTTTTATAAGTGATAATTTCTTTCTATATTTCTGGTATAGCAGATAATTCACTTTCGTCTTGGGTATATACAATATTAAGTAGTCCATAACTGAAACAGGTTTTAACTAGATTTGGGTTAGTTTTTGGTAATGCAATTAACTTATTGTATCCTTATAGCTTTTGGATTATATAATTCGTATTTGGTTCTTGAATATTTGTAGCTCTGGGTTTATGGTTTAAGTAGGTTTGTATCTAGCGGATGTTTTTCAATATATGCTTTGGTTATGTGGTCATAAGCTTTCTTGTCTTGGTTTTGGCTATCTAAATATGTAATAGTTTGTGAGGGTATAAAGAAAGGGTCTTTTGGTGTTTTTGGTATAAATGGCTTGTCAAATATTTTGTTCAAGGTCATATTTGGGTTCCTTCTAACTCCTTTGCTTGTGCTTGCAAAAGTAGATTGATAAACGTTATGGATTTTATGGAGTGTCCCAACGTCTCCTTCTATCTCTGAAATTTTATTGTCTTCCGATCGACATTTCTCTGCACACTACTGAGTTATCTGAGCCATAGCTTCAGACTTCAGTTTAACTTTACTAGTCTTTAGCTTTTTTATCTCATTTCCCATACTATCCACTTTCAGTGAAAGTGTAGTTAGGGTTTTGAGTCTTCTGTAATATTAGTTTGGGTAGCTTTGTCTTGATATGTAATCTGCAATAACATTCTTGTTAGTCTTGATTACTTCAATCGTAAATGAAAAATTTAATATATTCAATACTAATCTTTGAATTTCCTTCGTTGTAACTGAATTTTGTATTTTTCTTGTTAACCACCATCGTACCTATGTGTTATCTATTCATACAATGAACTTGTTATATACGATATATGGCTCAAATGCTTATAACATTTATATAGTGAGAATAATTCTTTTCTATTTATTTCCTATTTTATTTTTGGTTCATTAAATGTTCCTGAGTAGTATCTACAATGATATTCTAATTTTTCTTCTTCATATCTATATTTAAGTACTCCTCCATAACTATATTCACTTGCATCTGCTTCTACTATATATGTAAACTTTTTATTTTCGTCTGAAAATTGTAATTTTGGTAATTCTTTACAAAGTATTTTTATTTTCTGTTCTTGTTTTTTATCTTCTTCGCTGCAATTATACTCTACATCCTTTCTTAATTTTTTCTGTAATGGCTTTAGGTTTTCTGCTAATTTTACTAATCCTAAAAATGATTGTAATTTCTTTTTTGTATCTAATTCTTCTTTTGAATTTATTATTTTTTGTACTATATGTTGTTGCATTTTTACTCCACTTTTATCTATTTGTATTCCTAAAAATTCTACTTGGTTTTTATTATTTCTGCTTTCTTTTTACTTAGACTTATTCCTGAATTTTCTATTATACCTGCAAATTGTTCTAATAATTTTAAATGTTCCTCTTTAGTTTTTGTATATAGTAGTATATCATCTATGTATACTATACAATTAGGCAATTGCTTGAAATAACTATCCATAAAATGTTGGTATCTACCTGGTGCATTTTTATATCCAAATGGTAACACATTCCATTCGTAAAATCCTTGTGGCACTGTAAATGCAGTTAATTTTTTAGATTCTTCTTCTAGCTTTAAATGGTAAAATCCTAATTTACAATCGAACTTGCTAAAATAATTATATCCTTGTAGCTGTCTTATTTTTAATATCTTATTTGGTATTGGATAATTATATGTCATAGTTTTTGCATTTAGGTTTCTATAATCAATAACCATTCTATTTTTTCTCTTTTTTGTTCACTGTTTTTATTTACTATAAATGTTGTGCTATTGTATTTACTATTATTTTTTTGTATGTATTGTTTTTCTAATAATTCATCTATATGCATTTCGAATTCTTTCAAATCATCAAAGTTATAGGTTAATGGTTTTTGGGTTATTATACTATTTTTATCTATTAGCTCAATTTTTACAATAGTTTTATGTTTTTTTTCTATCCTTTTAATGAATCTTCACTGTATAATTGTCTTAACTTTTTCTTTATTATTTCTACCTTATCTATTGAAAATATAGTTATTTCTTCTTTATTTATTGAAAATATAACTAGTTCTATTGTGTCTTCAGTATTTTTTATATTTTTTAATTTTTATGTGATTTTTTCACTTCCTTTTATCCAATCTGTTTTCTTCCTTATTTTATTAATAACTCTTTTTGCTTTTACCCTTTGTTTACATGGTGTTGTAAACCACCAGTGTATTTTAGTTATTATATGTGGGTATAGTTTATCTAAAAATGGCATTCCTAAAAGCATATCTTTTGATGTTAGTTTATAATTATAGATCTCTTCTATTGTTAATATCTTATCCCATACTTGTATTTTTATATTTCTAACTTTATAGGTAATTAAGCTTCCTTCATTATTAAATCCTTTGACTACTATTGGTGTTTTTAACTTATCGCATTTGTCTTCTGGTAAACAATTATATCTACATAAGTTGGCTTCTTCTCCTATATCTATCACAGGTGTATAGTATGTATTATAATAACATTCTAATATTATTTTCATAAGTACATATATTTTCATGTTAAAGCTCTCTTTATTAATAATTTTTCCTTATTATAGGTTATGGTTAATTGTGTATGTTATATATTGTAGGGTTTTACTTGTTCTAACCATTTTATCCCTAATATTATATCTGATTTTTGCATATCTTCTTTTATTTCAAATTCTATTTTTATTTTCTAATTCCTATTATTATTTCTTTTTCAGTTGTATCTTTAATAATTATTAAACTTCTTGGTAGGTCAGGGAATATATTACTATTAGATTTTATTTCTTAATTTTTCACTAGGTATTTTGCTATATAGTTTTCTTCTTGTCCTGTATTTAGGAGTATTAAATATTATTTTTCATTTATTGTTCTCGTTATATATTATTGAGTTAAATTAACTGTTGAAGTTATTTCATAATTTGTTCTTTTCGATGATCCTGATGATTCTGGTTTTTCAAAAGCTATTCTTTTCATTGTACTTATTCTATCATTTATTATTTCTAAATCTTCTTCTATATCTATGTTTTTGTAACTATAATCATTGTTATCAATTATTTTTACAAATTGTTCAAAAGGACTTTCTATTTGTATTTTATTAATTTTATTTTTTTCTGTTATTTTATGTTTTGTTATTAATACATATAAATTTTTAAATCTTGTTGTAAATATTTTACTTTCTGGGGTTAGTTCTACTTCTGATATTTTCCAATATAATACTAATGATTTATCTATATTTTTATCTATTATTGCTACTGAATAATTCACACTTATTATAAATTTAAATTTTTGGTATATTAAATTTCCTCTTATAGCAGTTATTATACTTTTTTCTATAGGTTTTATAATTCTATCATCTGCTAAATATAATTCTATTAGTGTATCTATTCCTTCTCTAAAACATTCTTTTATTAATATTTTCGTTCCTCCAAGATGTACGTATTTTATTGGGTCTTTACTTTTTATATCATTTATTTCTTTATTTATTATTCTTTTTGTTACTAGTAGTATACTAGCTCTACCTTTTGCATTTCTACAGTCTATTATATGTTTTTTTTTGGCTTACTACGTGTAACGCCTCGGAAAACAGGTCCCGGAGCATCACACAGTGCTTGAGGCTACGAGTAGCCCCAAGCTAATCCTTTGAGTCATTTTCATTCAGTTCAACACAAATCAAAGGGGTTTCCATAAATAACCCTCAAATATAAATAGAGTAATCATCATCCAAGAATAAAAGAATTTCAGAAAGATAACAAAATACGACTTATTAGTCAACTCCCAATATCTATACTAGTCTGACAAGCCTCTAAGAAAATCAATAAAACCAGTGAGCCATTGAGACATGCCCCAACTGACTCATACTCAGTTATCAAATGTAAACGATTTCGTGAAACCAACATTAGACATCATATCCTCGGAACATGAGGACTCACCACAACAGAGGATGTAGAACAGCGTGCCCGAAGAATCACTGTTGAACCTGGAACTGAGCACCTAAACCTACATTCCAAGAAAATGCAGCCCACATCTGAAGATGTGGGCCAGTACCATGGAAAAGAACCGAGTATATGGGGGTGTATGCAGTTGTATAAACATCATCATCATAAATATTTATAAGAAATATGCAGGATGTATGAAAGACTCACATAGCCCAAAGAAAGTCATCATAATCATAAGAGGATGAAATAAGTACAATAACACATGTGAGTCATCACATAATTTGTCAATCACTTTCAGTTCATCAAGAATATCAATTCTCATAATGTAAATATCATTTAAATCTTTTGAAAGAATAACTTTTACAATTCCACTTTCAAATCACTTCACCATTCACCATAGACACAAGGAAACATACACACACTGGAAGATCCTATAACCGTTATAAACCATGTGAGCTACATGGAGTCCAACGTACAACCCACGTTGGGGAGAGCCGTCCTATCGATATCAAATCCATACAAACTAGTGATCACTATATAAATCAACCTCAGACTCACTCCTATGGGGGAACGTAGTTCTAGGGAAGTAAGGTCGCTTTATACCTCCCACTCGATGCTAAAGATTTCTCCCGGACTTAGCTCAGATCATTTCAAAGATAATCCACAACAAAATAATTTCAGTAATATATAAATATACTTTGGGAGCCATCATGCTTCCCATCTATCAAAATCAACCACGTTGTGGATTTCTTTCACACTCGAGTTCAAAACAACTCCATTAAGACCAAAAGGTCAAATCATTCAAAATATCTCAAATAGTCAACATCAACGTGCTTATAACACACACTTTCTCAAAAAATACAATTTCTAATGGGGATTCACTACTCAAATCTCAAAATCATGATAAATATCGTTTAAGATTCATGCTTTATATCTCCACACATGTAAATTCATCTTTCAAAATCATAAATATCAAGATTTCATAATAATCATCATAAGATATGGGTTCATGCTTCAAATTCGTAAAAAATCAAATAAAAATCATACCTTTGTAAAGAAAATTACTTTTGGGCACAAGAACGAAAGGGAGTTCTTGTTGAAAAACCCCATATACCTTGAATGATGAACTTTAGATCGATACTCATTTTTGAGATGTTAATCGTGCCTTTAAATAATGGTTCTTGGAGTTCTTGAACTAGGAACTTAGAATCTTGAATAAATTTGCAGAATTAATGGTGAACTTTGGAGGTTCTTGAAGTTGGATGTAGGAGCTTAGGGTTTTCTTTTTGAGGGAATTTGATGAAATATAACATATAATACTTCTAATAGGCTTTAATATAGGGTTTGGACGGATTTTGGGTGAGGAGAAATGACCAAAACGCCCCTAAAAATCAAATAATTCTCGAATCTATCCTTTGGTGGACTGTTTTGATAGTCTGGAGTAGATCAACCATAACATTTTACTCCGATATCCAAATTGGATGAAACTAATTTCATTAGAAAGAGGACTCTCATATCTTTCCGTTGATATATAGTATCTCACCCAGATCATTGTGTACGAGGAGTTATGATTATTTGAAGTTGACCGAAAAATTTACTTTTGATAGGCTGAAGTAGATCGACCATAACTTCTTGCTTCGATAGACAAATTGGATGAAACCAATTTCATTGGAAAGAGGACTTGCAGAGCTTTCCGTTGATATATAGTAGATTACCTAAATCATTATGTACAAGGAGTTATGATCGTTTAAAGTTGGAGCAAAAATACGCCAGGCCTCAGTACTTTTTCCTGCACGTTTTACTGTTCACTACTATTCACGGTTCGATCAGAATGTTCATAACTCGTCGCTCGGGTGTCCGTTTTGGATGATCCATATATAGTTGGAAATCTTATTCGATACTCTATGCAATGGTGGGTCATAATCTAAGACATTCCGCACGAAAAATTTATAATTCAACCTAGAAGATAGAACACAACACGTTTACGCACAAAATTTCAACGAAAATTTTTTTGGGGTATTACACTATGTAGTATTCTTCTTTTCATCTACTAAATATGTTTTTTATTGTTGGTATTTTAAATATTTTTTCTACACTTAGATTTAATTCTTTTCCTTTTATTTTGTCAAATATATTATTATCAAATATTATTTTCTGATCTGTTCTTTCATCATTTAAATATTATTCTTTTGTTATTATTTTTATATCTTCTTCAGTCATTTGATTCATCTGATTTACTATCTGTTTCATTCTCTGAAATTTCATATATATTATCTTCACTTTCCAATTCGTAATCTATATAATCTATTTGTATATATTCTGCATTTTCTATCTTTATTTCTGATATTTATTTCTTTTTTGGGTCTTTAGGCATTTTACAATCTCTAGCTAAATGTCCTAGTTTTTCACAATTATAACAAGTACATTCTTTTATAGATTTCTTTTTCCTATATGGTCTTTTATATTTAAATTTTTTTACATAATATCTTTTTCTTGGTTTCTTATTCTTATATTTTCACTTTTAATACTTCTTATATTTCTTGTCTTTTTCTTTTCTTATAATATTTTTTTTCACATCCAAATTGAGGTGTTATTTTATCCTTGCAACATGCTAAATTCCTTATTAATGTTTTTTCCATTTTTGTTTCTTCTATATATTTTTCACATAGATTTCTATACCATTGTTGTAGAAATTTTATTCTTGCTCCTAGGGTATCTACTATTTTGCTTCATCCCAATTCTTTATTATTTTTGAACTAAATGGTTCAGGTAATTTAATAAAATATAATCTTCTTACTTCTTTTCTTTCTTCGGTATTGTATGCTCTCTTATAGTAGTATTCTTTAAATGCACATGTATATTCATCTATCTAACACATATTACATATTGCTAGTTTTAACATTAAATTCCTATTTGTATCTTTTTCTTTGTTTTGTTCTTTTTCTTCTTCTTCCGTTTCCATACTGCTAAATTCATTTCTTATAGCTATTTCATATTTTTTCAAGATTTCTATTGGTGTTAGTTTAATTACTGTTGTTCCTTCTATTTTTTTATCATCCCTTAATACCTTTTTACTATCTTCAGTTAAATTTAAAAACCATAATTTTGTTGTTCCTCTTAGTGTTCTTTCTATATATTCTGGTGTATCTATTGCATTTATACCATTGTCTAATAATTCTTTTGTTATATATCCTATCCATAATTGTATCATTTTATCTACATCTATTACAGAGTCTAAGTCTAAGAAATTATAATTTTTATTAATTATTTGTTTTGGTGTCCATTTGTTATATTCATCCTTTAGGTTATATTTTTAAACTTATCTTTATAATAATATGTAGGTTTTCTTATTTCTGATGTACTAGGCATTATTTTTTCATCGTCCTTTTTATCAAGAGTGTTTATTTTTGTATTTTTTAAGTTTTCTTTATTAATTACTTCTTATTTTTCATTTATATCTAGTTTTTCTATATTTGTTAAGATTTCTGTATATGTTTCACTATCTTCCGAATCATAATTATCTGTTTCTTCAGCATCTATTGTATTTATTTCTATTTCATTAGTTTCTAGTTCTTTATTTTCTAATTTTTCTTTAAATTGATTTATCTCAATTAATAATTTTTGTTCTTTATCTTTTTCTTCTTTTTCTTTCTGTCTTTTTTTCATACAGATCTTTTAGCATTTGTAGTTCTTTTTCTAATTCAGAAATCCTATTATTTTTTATTTCTTCTATTTTTCGTATTTCATTTGTAGTTTGTTGTTTTATTTTTTCTATTTCCTTTTTTCTATCTATTTCTTCATTTTCTTTTGTTATTCTTACCATAACTGTTAATTTATCTTCTAATTTTAATTCTTCTTTTTTCTAACATTAAATATAAATGTTCACCTATTTTCTTATATCTTCTTCTTAAATTAGAAAATACTATTATTATTTTTAATCCTTCGTGATTTTTATATATTTTTTCATCTATTATAAATTTTTCTTTGTTCATTTTATCTACTTGATAGTATATAGATCATGTTGATATATGTATTCTAGATTATCTATTTATGATTCTAAATATGATATTTCTTCTTTTTGTGCTTTTATTGATTTTTGACGTACTCCAACAATTATGTCATATTATAGTCTTTCGTTCCTTATTTTTAATTCTCTTCGTTTCTCAGATAATGTTTGTTTTAGTTCTTTATATTTTTGGGATTGGTCTATATTATTCATTGGTATTTATAATATTAGTGAATTTCTAAATTTAGTTCTATCATAATATGCATTTCTTAAATAAATACATACCACTTCTCATTTTTTAAATAACCTAGCTCTGATACCAATAATTGTAGGGGGTGCGGATAGTGCGGATAACTTATGTTTGTTGAAATGCTATGTCATAGAATTCCTTAGTTATTTGTTTTAACCTTATTAATTCTTCTATATTATTGGTATCAGAGCTATGTTATTAATAAGGCTAAAACAAATAACTAAAGAATGCTATGACATAGCATTTCAACAAACATAAGTTATCCGCACTATCCGCACCCCCTACAATTATTGGTATGGCTGAAAAAGTTATAAAGACTCATGTGCCACGAAAGTAGAGTTCAACTGATATGATATTTTTGGTAGATTTGTGGTGTTGTTAATATTGTCTCAAATAATTATTATTTGTGAATTTTGATGATGTTCTTGATATCATTTTAGCTCGATTATTTAGTTGAAACTATGTTTTGTTATCTCTGTTTTGTTAGATAGCTTTAGGTGTCAAACTATTATTTGTTAGGTACCAAACAAAATAAGGTCAAACTTTTGGTCGTAGTTCTCATTTTTTATGTAAATATTGATTATGTTGGAATGAAGTTCTCATTTTGTTTCAGTGTGGTTGTCTCTTTACTTTCAATTATAATTAAATATGTATGAATAACAAATTTTGAATGCTCTCAACTAGCCATTAATATCACAATATATTGATACAAAATAGGTTGCATGAGCCTAATACAAAGTGATACAAAGCATGTTGCATAAGTATTCTCTTACAAATTAAGCAAAATTATATCTTGTTAAAGCCATTACTATTTCGACCAAAAAAAAGGCAACAACCAAACTAAAGTTGTAAAGTAGAACAAGAGAGCAACTAAAACAATTTCAGTTGTACAAAACTATATTTGTCATCCTTCACATTCTTGGTAGTGCTTAAAAATAGAAAAAAGTACCATGAGAATCACGACAATGAGCTTTCAATTACAACATTCTCTATTCTTCTCCTTCTTCTTCTTCACCCTTGATCCCCTTACTTTTATAAAATGTCAATGCTTCTTCCAACTTCTTGATTCTCTTAGCCAATTTCGAAGTAACCGACTTAGAACGTAAGTTTATTTCTTCTGAAAATCTAAAGAATTTCTATGGTTTCTCCTAAGACAGAGCACAAACAAATCAATTAATAGAAAAAAGAAAAAAATAAGAGACTATATATAGAACATACACGATAACGTGGATAGAACCAAAATCTTGATTGTCCTCTGACCATGACGTTTGCATTGAAAGTAAGTCTCCATGTTTACATCGTATTGTCAAACACAACATGGGGATCATTCTCATTATTACAAATACGATTCAAGATTGCATTTGACATTGCTTGAATTTTTTTCCAAAACCTAATTAGAAAATATAATTTGATTTCAAAAATTTAATCAAATTAAGACAAAATAACGACTAAAAAGTACGAAGAAATTAAAACATACATAGAAAATGCTTAATTTTTTTTAGCTGATTCAATTGAAAATAATTTGAGAAGAGAGCCACTTTTTTCAAAGTTCCAACGACTCTTTCAATGGAGATTTTGGAAAATTGATTCTATTAAAAAGAAGAGAAGATAGGTGTTTAAAATAATTAATAAAAAAAAGTATGCATGCCGTTTTTTAACTTGTGGTACAATAAATTTTTCAACCTCACGCTCGTCCTTTGGGTAAATGCAAACATAGACTAAAAATCAGTCAAAATAATCTATTTACATTGGTCTATACTAGTTTTGTGGGGAAGTAGGTTACCCGTAAAGTTAAAATATTTTTTATAAATTTGATATAAATTCAATGATTACTTTATGTCTTTTTCTCAAAAATAGTTAGTGTCAACTTATTGATAAGGTATACCTAGCTTGACTTTCATCCCAATGGAAGTGTTATCCAGTAAAAAAAAAATTTAGAGGTTTGTAAAGCAATAAAACAAATATTGTAAGTACAAAAGTTGACAATCTGACGTTACATAAAGAGGTCAACGTAATAAGAAATGAAAGAACAGATTTAGAAGTTCTTAGTCCAATCGAGATAAGTTAATTTCTTATTACAATTTAGCGAAATGCACTTACATGGTAAAGGTAAACTATTTATTGAATCTATAATTTATAATCTATAATTTATAATCTATAATCTATATTTATAATCAATATCTATATCTGTAATCTATAATTTATATCTATAATCTATATCTATTTATAATATATTAAAAGTGTGAAGCTCCTTAGAAAAGTTATTCGAACTTTTTACCCTTCATTAAAATACTCTGCAATAGACAAAATCATCTTTTTACCTTTTTCAATAATTAATTAACTATTTTTATAATATTTAGAATTAAAGATTGTAGAATATATGGTAAGAGAAATTATATGCAATAGAATTAATAATTAAGAAATTCTAAGTTATATGATAATTTGAAATCAGTTAAAATATCCTTTATTTAGTTCTTTGATTTTGGACATTGCATGATTATTATTGAAAATAAATAAGAAAGAATAAACAAAAGAAGAAATTAAGGACAAAGAGATAAGAGAAAGATATTTTTTTTTCTATTATGGTATGAATTGCAATTAAAAATTTTCCTTATATTTAATGAATAATCAAGTTTTAATTTTTAATATCAGTTTTTCTAATATATAGCTGAAGATACAAATAAGTAAATGTTTCTTATCCAAGCATTACAATTTTATTTTCTTGTATAATCAGAAAATTTACATGGCATGAACACTACATATTTTTAGTGAAATTCTCCAAACTATAATTTGTTCTTGCGCATTTTATAATTTCATATTAATCATGTATTGGGTATTGGCGATAGGAAGGAAAAAATATTAGATAGGAAATATTTTTTGAAGCAAATAAAATGATAGTAAGTGGATACTTATTTTTTTCTGAAAAGTGCTTTTTTAAAAAATAAAGTATTTGACCAAGCTTTGTAAGAAAATAAATGCTTGGGGAGTATAAAAAATAATTTTTCATCCGCTAAAAATGTAGTTTCTCTTTAAAAAGCACTTATTTGAAAAGCATTTCTAATCAAAATACATTTGAAAATACTTTTTAAAAGCTTGATCAAACACTAATTGTTGTTCAAAAATGTCAAATACAAACTGTTTCTCATCAAAAGTACTTTTTTTTTTTAAAAAAAAATCACCACAGATTAAAAAGGATGATACTTTCTTCTATTTTTTTCTTTTTCAATTTAATATAAATAATAATTGATATTGTAGTATTAATAAAGAATGGAGAATAACTTTATTCACTAAAAGATAGAACAAATTAGCTCAATACGTTTAGCCGACAAGGAAGGAACTTGTGGGATACACAAGATTATATGATACCTCATAAAATAAAAAAAACTTTTATTACCAATTATGTATCTCACGTTCCTTTTTAATACACCTTTAATCCTAAAGATTTTAATTATTTTCTTAAAATAATTTATACTTATTAATATTATAACATACTCATAACAGTTTATTTATTTTTATAAAAAATATTCATGATTAATGTTATATACACGTGCAAAGCACACACATTGACTAGTATATATATATATATACACACACACACACTAGATACTTTACCCGTGCCAGTACGGGCCCAACAAATGTTATTTGCGTTCTTTCAACTTTTGTAGCACAAATAGCATTTGGAGTGTCAATCAAATTTTTATTAATATAAAATTTTTAATAATTTAAGTTGTTAATCATTGTGATTTATAGTATCTTTTACGTAATTATCAAACAATTTATGTTACTCGCTTTGTTCCAATTTTAGAATTTAGAGAGCCAATCAAATTTTTACTAATATATTTTAAGTTATTAATCATTGTGATTTATAGTATCTTTTAATGTAATTTCAAATAATTTATGTTACTTGCTTTATCGCAACTTATATGACACTATTAGAATTTCAAAAGTCAATCATATTTTTTACTATAAATTTTTAAAATATTATAAGATGTTAATAATTATGACTTATAATTATTAATTTTTTTTGCATAATTTTTAAATATATATATATATATACATATAATATTTTACCAAAATAAAATAAATAAATTAAATAAACAAAGTACTAAATTTTCAAAACTTGAAAACATCATTTGGATCAACAAATTACTAAATCAAAACATTAAAACATGCAAACTATAAAATTCCAAAACTATCCTTGGATTTATGTGACACAAATATAATTTAGATAATCAATCAAAATTTTAATATATTTTTAGATATTTTAAATTGTTAGCTATTATAATTTATAATATTTTTTAAGTAATTTTTAAATAATATATGTTACTCTCCTTGTTCAAATTTTTATGGCATTGGTAGTCAATTATATTCTTAAAATAATTTAAATTTTTAATTATTATGATTTATAATACATTTTCTTCTATTTCAATTTAAGTTGCACTAAAATAATTTCGAGATTCAACAAAATTTTATGATTGAGGCGATGAAGCAGATATGTCCTAAATGACTTATAATACCTAATTAGAAGTGATATAACAAAATTCCTATAAAAAATATTTGTGAAAAATATAATTGAGTCCCATATAAGATGTCATTTATTAATTTAAAACATCAAGAATTAATTTATCATTTTATGTAAATTTTATTTTTATTAAATATTATTAATTTTTTAACACCTAAATGACTTATAATAATTAATTAGGAGTGATATAGTAAAATTACGGTTGAAGCAGTTGAAACAAACATGTCATAAATGTCTATTTTATTTTTTATTATATATTATTAATTTTTTTATATGTAAATGACTTACAATAATTAATTAGGGGTAATTAATATAGTAAAATCATGGAGCAAAAAACTTGTGAAAAAAAATTTAAATGAGTCTCATATAAGATGTCCTATTAATTTAAAACATCAAAATTAGTTTATCATTTATGTCTATTTTATTATTTATTAAATATAATTAGTTTTTTAATGCCTAGATGATTTATAATAATTAATTAGAGATGATATAATAAAATTTAAATGAGTCTCATATAAAAAACTACGATTGAAACAACTGAAATAGACATCTCATAAATGTCTATTTTAATTTTTATTAAATATTATTAATTTTTTATATGTAAATAACTTAAAATAATTAATTAGGGATAATATAGTAAAATTATGGAGCAACTAAAGCAGGTGAAAAAGTAGATATGTCGACGAACAACTGCCTGCGTCTTCACACTTATTAATAGTAATAATATATATAGAAATAGATAGATAGATAAATTCTACCAAAAAAGATAAATAAATAGATAGAGGGAGGGAGGGAGGGAGGGGGTGGGGGAGGTATCACATCTTTTTAAGGAAAAAACATAAGACCAATATGGAAAAACAGAAAATGGGCTGGATAACAAGAAGAAAATTAAATAACACCATGTGAACATCTTTTGGAATTCTTGCATGTAAAAAAAAGAGTACACTAGTGCAATGCTAGTGCAATGTTGCTCGAATTTTTCAATAGTATCGAAGTACTATATGTCAGATTGGATCCTTAAAACTTTATTGACTTTTCAAAGGATCCAACGATAGTGCGATTATATTTTTGGAGATTCCGAGCAACATAACATCAATCATAGTTCTAGGCTATATCCAAATAGCATTAGCCTTGATGAGCAATTCCTTCAACTTGCCTTTAACATTGAGACTCATCACTTCATCAGAACCACCAACAAACTCCTTCCCAATAAATATAGCTGGAGTACTGGGATTGCAACCCATTTCAATCAAAGCTTTCTCCAACTTCTTGCCTTTCTCAATTTCATCAAGATTATACACCGTTGGATTTGCTCCGAAATTACGAATTAAGGTTTCGATACTGTGAGACATGCAACAATTGCTCTTGCCGAATATCACCACCGGGCTTTCTGCTCCTAATCTATTCACTACATCCATCCTTTTTAGTTGATCAAATGCAACTACAGTTTTCTTAGAACTTGTGTAAATAACAATATAATTTAAGGCTTTGGTAAAATCAAGACCTCAACTTGCATGAAGTTATATAGGAGTATTAGTCTTGATAAACAGGACAATAAAAGTAAGGATATCTACAATATTATTCCCGATTTTGAGATTACAGAGGCATGCCTTGTTTTGTCGTCTTACCTGATCAATAAGAAAAAGGGGATTTGTTTATCTTTTAAATATTCCAGAAAGATTTGCTGCTTTAAATGTACCAAATAATTGTGGATTATTCGAGCATAAGATTTGTGCAGTACTATATTTGAAATTGCTATCAACAGTTATTAAATGTGTGACCACGTGTGAATATTATTTTTGACAGTGAGTTTTGATCTCATGAACTTTGCTTGATTTGATATCAGTATGAACACTTTATTTAAAAACTTGAGTTATTAAAAAAAATATTTTATTTATTTAAGTATATTCTCAAAAAGTTATTTGTTATAAGTTAGTTATATATCATCTTAATTTAATGAGTTAAAAAATTGCATAATGCCAATGCACAAAAGTAAGTATAAATTTTAGAAAATGGTTCCATATTGTGAATTTTCTTTTTTGCGAGCTCAACCCCAATACTATAAAAAGGAAAAAAGAGTGCTTCACCATAGATTAAGGGTATGTTTGGTACGAAGGAAATTGATTTCATAGAATTTTTTTTTTAAAAATAAATAAATAATTTTCTTATTATTTTTTGACATTTGATCAGTAAATAAAATAATATTGTCCTCAGAGTACTAATGATATGTAATTTAGAAAAAAGATTATGGATCAACGATGTTGGTGGTGGTCAAGGGGATAGGGTTTGGGAGGGTTGAAGATAGAAAGGAGATGCTCAACATGGAGTACTTACAGAGTTTACACACATATATATATATATATATATATATATATATACTACTAATAATAAAGCGCAATAAGTAGGCACGGGGTCGGCATGCCTGCTTCAATCATAATTTTACTATATTATTCCTAATTAATTATTATAATTCATTGAGCATTAAAAAATTATTAATATTTAATAAAAAGGATAAAATAGAAATAAAATGATAAACTAACTCTTGATGTTTTGTGTTGCCTTCTTCAGTTGCTTGAATCGTAATTTTATTATATCACCTCTAATTAATTATTTTAAGTTGTTTAAGTATTAAAAAGTAATAATATTTAATAACAAAGATAAATTAGACATAAAATGATAAATTAAATCTTGATGTTTTAAATTAACTTGGTGTCTTATATGAGACTCATTTAAAATTTTTTCACAAGTATTTTTTTATAGTAATTTTGCTATATCACTTCTAATTAGTTGTTATAAGTCATTTAAGACATGTCTGCTTCACTGTTTCAATCGTGATTTTATTATATCACCCCTAATTAATTTTAGTGGTTATCTAAGCATTAAAAAATTAATAATATTTCATAAAAAAAAAGTAAAATAGACACAAATGATCTGTCAACATAAAATATTTGGTTGACTACCGAAATTATATTAGTGCCACATAAATTACTATGGGACAGAGTAAGACATAAAGTAATATATATTATTTAAAAATGAGATGACACGTAAATTAGGACAGAAAGAGTATTAATATCTTATTGAAAAATTATGCTAAAAGTATTATATATAACATAATTAACAACTTAAAAAATATAAAAGATATAAAATATTTGATTGACTCTCGAAATTATATCAGTGTCACTTAAATTGGAATAGAAGAAAAAGTATTATAAATCACAATAATTAAAAACTTAAATTTTTGTTATAATTAATTATCTAAATTATATTTGTGTCACATAAATTGACACAAAAAATATACAGTAATATTTATTGACACAGGCCCTTTGATATCTAGTATGCATGCATGTAAGTATGTATATATGTGTATATATATATATATATATATTCAAAATATTTTGGCGATTCTATGAGTAAATCGGGTCTCTCTTTCTTTTTTCTATATTCCATTTCGACAGAATTGGTATTTTTTAGTTTCTGTTATCTGTTTGCTGCTTCCCAGCTAGTTTAGTTTAGACATCTTAATGTTGAAGAAGATATTATATTCCAATTCTATTGTTCTCTAAAAGTCAGAAGGACAAACTTGAAAATAATGCAAAGGATTTGTATAAAATTTATTCTTTTTTGGCTTTTCAATGTTGTTCCTCTTGCTTCTTCCCTTGTCTCTTCCTTCACAACGTTAGCTTCTCACCACATATTAATATTCGATTTGAAATGTACATTTGGGATGTGTTTGGTATATGCTGGAGATTTTTTTAAAAAAAAGAAAATAAGTGGGGTTCTTTCATAGTATACTTTCCTAAGCACTTTGTATTATTAGACTTCATCACTCATTATTTTCTTCTTTTTATTTTCAACTTTCGCTTCTACTATTGTGTCACTAGTAATCTCATCATATCAAGATGCTTCAATTAATCTTTTCTCAAATAATTTTCTCTTCTTTTTGTTATTTCTAATGTCACATTCTTTCAAAGAAGATTTTATCATCATATGTAACTCTCATTAGTCATTTGTTCACTCAACCATCCTTCTTCTTCATCAGATCTAACAATTATAATCAGTCTATGTTATAGTGCTCAATGAAGCAAGCTAGGTGCAAAAACTATGAATTCAATAGAAGAGTCAATACTTTATTTTACTCTAATAACATGCAGGATAAGTTTTAGACCAAGATGTAAAATATAAAATATATGCAAATTCTCATCACACATAGAACAAATATCAATCAAGATGGATCAATTTAGCAACAACTTTTGAGCTGCTGCTACGGAAATAATTCATATTTCATATTAAATTATTCAATAAATTTTCATAAATATTATGAATTTGGTATAACCGTAATTTATTGAATATATTTAAACAAATATATTACATACATCATATATAAAGGTCAATACATAAGATGTCCAACAAAATATGTACTTTCAAGTTCACATCATTCCCAAAGTATGTTTATGTTTACAAAAGAAACAAGGTATCATCTCCTATATCACTAAATTATATTTCAATAGTGACTTAAAGAAAAATCTTCATCCAACAGCTTGTGTGTTCTTGTATCAGATCACCAATGGCATTGATTTTTCCTATAAAAGAAAAACATAATTACACTTATAAGAAATCAGAAAAATACACTAGTAGAGATTGAATAAGAACTATAGAGAACTGTATCTTTAGACTTTACCTGATTAAAAAATTTAATCATGGAGCTATCATTAGTCTGAATCAATTTTTTCTATCAAGAGTGATGACTCTGTTTTCATTTAAACCAAGTATAGAATTGAATCTCAAGAGTACATTAAATTTTTCAACTACATTTGAATTGAATTAAAATCAAGTAGTGTTTATTTAGCATACAAAGCAACTAATGAATATGTGATTGAAAATGTAGACCTGTATAGAGAGTATAAGAGCCTCTGGATACGTAGAGAGCTTAGTGAGGAACCTCTAAAAACACACATACATAATGGAACTCCATTTTATATACTCACTGTTGTGATTCTTATCTATTTTAAAAGTTATGCAATATAATTGCTTTTGTAGATTGTTGACCGAGTCAATTATCCTTCTAGAATGTAAATATCCACAATTTCAAAAGAAGTTCAAGATATATATGTCTAACTGAAGAACAAACCAAGTATCACTATCAAATCATTTATGATCATAAATAATAAATATCATCATTTTAGAAAGTGTGCGTATGAAGTCTTACCCTTACCTTATTAATATAAAAAGGCTATTTTAGAAGGACCCTCAGTCCAAGCAACACATATAACCTTTATAGATATTAGAAAAAGTAAAATTTCTTGACAAAACAATAAAGTAATGCTAAATAATGTCTCTTAAAAACTGACAACAACAATCGAGGTGAGAAACATAAAAAAATTATTATATTATTGACAAAAAAATCAATCACTTAGTTCACAAACTAAAAAACAGGAAAAAATCAGGATACATTTTCGAGGACTTAAGATATCTTGGAGGTCATTTTAGGAGACATCACCCATTTGACAGGCTAAAAAATGAATCAAATTAGCACATTTTGATAACATTGAAATAGCATGCTTTTGTTAGTTCAATAATTACAAAAAGGATAGATGATCATCACACAACATAACAAGTAACAAAGAAAGATTTTTACCACCTCACAAGATGGACATGCATCAACAAACTTCTTAAAATCACTTGGCAGTCTTTCAACTAATATGATGAGACTTGCTTTAACAACTTGTGTTACATCACTTGAAACTACATATGTAAGATCCAAACAGAGTGAAAGAGGACTCACTAATAAAAGTCAAGTTAGTAGATGGAATGTGTAGGGGAGTAGATGCAATTACAAGGACACCAAGACCAAATTTCTTAATGCCTAATATTTCGACTCAATTCTAGGATGTCATTTTAAATTTCAATTCTCATAATACGTGGTTATATCTTCTTAGTATAGGATCATCCTCAAATATATTACATCTGTTATAATGTTACATTACCCATTTAGCTTTGAACTACATGCTACATTAACCCCATGAAAATCTAGGAAAAAATGTGAATTGCTAAGTATGCTAATTTTGACATTTGAAGCACTTCTTTAAGAAATCTCTAAAGTATACATTTCTTGTAAGGAGTAGTTTTATGCTGGTTAACAGAAAAAGTATATTTGTGTGGAATACAAGCATGAAGTCCTGGTTGGTTTCATCTTGTAGAGAACAATAACGTTTCTTAAAAAATAGACCTTGATTGAAAGAAATGGATAGAGTGTGATGCCTAGTTGATTGATTGAGTTGGCGTTCTAGAGATTCTACCTAATTCTTGCATTCCCTTTTAACTTCACTTGCTATAGCAAAACTTACTAGGACTATGCATAAATGTTCCCATAGGCCATAGCATTTTCCTTGAACAATAACATTCCATCTAGCAAATGCTTGAAATAAAAATAGTATAAGACCTTAGAAATGATAAATTTTGAAATATCTGGAGATATCACTAGAGTAAGCCATTTTTCATGGTTCTCCATCAAATCAAAACAAGGTTTTAATGAAATCACTATATATTAAATAAAAAACAAGAATTACAAGACAATAGATCATATCAAGTTGAGTAACAAAGCATATAGTATCACTTATGTTACAAGCGACCTCTTAGTGCTTCGTTGTTTACAATTTTAATACCACGAGTTGCAAATTTCACAAATAATCAAAGCAAATAATAATCTTACTTCTTAATTTCCAGTATGAATTAAAAGCTAGAATAGAGGTTATAACCATATCGGATAGAAGCATTTTTGCATTCTGAATGTGTCAGGAATTAACTAAGACAAGTAAATCCTTGTCAGTGACATAAGACACCAACAAATCAACCAAATAAGAAAAGGGTTATTCCATCAATATGAATGCCAATGTAAATGAGAAATGGGTAAACTAAAGAAGCTACCTAAATAATAAGATGTGTCTTTTGCAAAGATTATCTATGAGCAAAGAATATTTAGAAGATATTTTCAAACTGCAATAATTTCTAGGTCTTCAGTTTTCTGGCCACCCTATAGTTGTTGTGCTAGCTGTTTGTCACGATCTGAACTGGGGTCCTGGGCGTGACGGGCATCCTGAACTGTGGAGGCCCGAGCACCTCTTTTCTATCTGGCAATCACGAACACCATTCACATATAATAAAGAGAAATACAAAAATAAATAGATGAAATCATGGTCATATTCTGAGATCAATTTAACAATACAAAATGAAATTAATAGACATCTAGATAATATCCATCTCAGTCTGCGAAATCACTACTACATTAGAATATAATAACTTGTCTATAACTAGGACAAAACCCCCAGTCGGACCCAAAACTAAAATTTAAAATAATACTCTAGCAAAAGGCCTTCAGAAATAAAGAATGCTCACTAACTGCACACTGCGGTCTGAAGATTCTACTATTTGGTGGGACCCTTGGACTAAGCCTCAGACCCTGAAATATAGAGGGTTAATAAAAAGTACTAAAAGGTGAAACAACTCAAAATAGCATGCTTTTAGTACAAAATAGATGAGTGCATTTCATAAAAATAAAGATCATAATACGTAAGTAAAAATACATAGGCAACTTTAATGGTCTCCAAAACACTTCTTTGAAGCCATGACTCACTCTTTGTTATTCTTCTGAGCTACTGGGTACACCCTACGAATTTGAAATTCTACGGGCTATGCGGAACCCGCCCTTGACTCGGCGGCCAAGCCTCCAAGCCAAGTAGCCTCCAAGATTGGAGTGGTGATACCCCCATGTGAGCACACCATGGGAAATTCCCCCATGTGAGATATCCTAAATTATCACATCATGTAGTATTATATATCGTAAGTCCCGTATTGGCAACTACGATTTCTAGAGATGAGCCCTTGCACTCAAACGCCTTCTTAGGATAACCGACTAGCTTTCTTAAGCCCAACTTTTAGTTCTTTAATGAAAACACATTCATACTTTTCAAAGATTCAATATAATCTTGTTATGGGCATGGAATCATCGAGTATCGTTATACCCTGACTTGCAAGTCAATCAAATCACCTCACATTATATCTGCTACCTTTTTCACTTATTATCATATTCATGATCACCCTAGCTTTTAAACATCAAATGAGAGAGTTTTATGCAATAGAGTTTTCATTCAAATATTCGCTAAAACATTCTCCTCCCAATTGTAAAATCAATAGGTGGTCACCTCATATTTGTAATTACATAAAATCCAAGAAAGATTGTTAATTTGATACAACGAGCATTTATCATGTGAAAACACATTCCCAACATGTCATAAATAGTACCACTCCATGATCACTTAACAAGAACTCACCCATTAGTTTCTCGTTTAGAAAGTTCATGCCTTTAAACAATCCATAACAATAAAAATAAAAAATATCATGATAAAAGAGGGAGTTTTCATCATTCATGCTCTCATTCAAACTTTTAATTGCACCCCAAAACATAAATATATTGTTATATTAAAAATTCAAGATAGACGGTTCAAGACAACATACAATTTCTTCCAAACAACTTCATGACATCTACTTTTCAAACAATTCCAAACCCTTTATTTAAAAATATGGTTGGAGATCTTTAATGTAATTAAAAAAGTATAAAAATTATGCCCATGATGTTTAGAGAAGTCCCACATACTTTAGATTATAATATTTGAAAAAATGGAACCCAAATCTTGATCCATTTCTTGAAATCTTGAACTTAAGGATTGATTCTTGATTTCTTGTTCTTGGAGAAAACCCTAGTTTGATCTTATTTTTGAGAGTGAAAAGAGGATCTTGATGTTGTACAACTAATGAGGATTGATTAATAACATTTTTGAGAGTAATTAAATTCATTGGGGAGGTTTTTTGAAGAGGAAAAGTATCTAAACACCCCTTTTAAAACATCCCGCCTTAGGAACTTCGAATTTTGCCCGACGACTTGGTTGACGGACCCGTCAGGAGGGTGAAAGACCATCACCTCGACTATCAGATCATGTCCAGTGACTGAACTCACTATTTTTGGGGTGAAAAAAGGCTTGATGGTCCATCACGGACCTAACGGTCCATCGGGTCGGCCGTTGCACCTCTAATAGCTTGACACCTTTCTATAAAATGGGTATAAGTTTTTACCCGATATTAGATTAAGACGAAACTAGTGGAGTTGCAAAGAGGACTCAAAGACCTTTCATTTGATATATAGTAGGACATTTAATTCATTATATACAAAAAGTTATGATCGATTGAATTTGACCAAAGTTTAGATGCTCACCAAAACTCAATCTATAGGAAAGCTTTCAACTCGTCCTTGAGTTAGGGGACCTCTATGATCTCAATTCATGATCAACTAGATTACCACACTACATAATTGATTAACACACTAAATTAGAATAGGATTTATTATCTTTTAGAATCTTTACTCATAGAAATGATGGTTTACATTCTAGCCCGAAAGTGCGGGGTGTTACATTATCTCCCCCTTGGGATCATTCATCCCCGAATGATGGGTAAGAACTAGTTGAAGCTCTAAAGGTATGGAATAAGGAAAATAACCTCACATTGAATGTTTTTCATTAACATACTATCCAAAGGCATCGAAAGAGCTTCATGATAACCCCTAGTGAAACGCATAAGCGCAAATTATGAGGTACTGAAACTTTACATAGGGATGACCTTGCACATGAGTTCTTTGAATAATTATCATCACAACATAAGGCATGAGTTTATTTGGTGATCATAGGCCTTATTTACATTAATTCCAATCATGAAATGGGATTTCGAGGGAGACAGGATTTAGAAGCATTTTTCCACCTTACAAGATACAACGAATGGACCTTAAGTTTACAAACACTATTCATCTATGCCCCAACATTAATGGACATACTTGATCATTTCCAACCTACGATTCTTTCATAACACATCTAACCACAAGAATGTTTATGTCCCGCCATATAATAATTCTATGCTGAAGCCCAACTCGGAGGAAAGAGGTGCTAACTTAACTACGGGACCCTGCACTTTACATCACATTAAGAAATCACCTCACCCTATCACTATAATCCGACAACCTCAAGTCTTAATTCAAGGAATACTAACCGCATGACACATTGGTTTGCGTTTTCATAAATCACAAAATTTAAGCCTATCATTACTACACCAACTTCATGGATCTCCCAACTAAGACCAGCTAATTCAATCATTCTCACTAATATTTTCACCACATAACTCCTTCTTAACTATCTCACGTAACGAAAGCGTATATCCTTCTTCCACATTCTCCTATAACTTTAGCTCTAGAAGTCACATCAAAATATTCATCTTCAAAAACATCTACTTTCCCACCCAACACACTGCCACGCTTTCACAACCACTGTCATACCGACATACAGAGGGTCATTGAGGGACTAGAGCCTAAATATCATGAATGGATATAACACTTGTCAATTCATAGATTATACTTATTGCACTACTCAAGGAGGGACATGAAGTGAAGACATGATAGAATAGACACGAAGTGCTTCAGATATCAAGTGTCTGGATCATAAGTAAAGGGTCATTCGGTATAACCACAACAAAACATAATTTCTTAGGACATACTATGGAGAGAAACATGAGTACACATATCTCATGATTTGTATAACACAAGGTCGGAATTCATAAGTCAATGATTGAGACAAAGATTAATACTTGAAGCTATTGCTTCTCATTTTTAGAGTTGAGACAGTCATAAGTTCGCGCAACTTTATCGCTTTGGATAATTCTGGCATAAAATGATTCAGTGACATACAGAAACATATTTTCTTAGGACCAAACATGCTGTGAGACATAGGTTTGGATCATGAGCAACATAACATATGGCTTGAATGCTTGGAATATTGGATCACTGAGGGACATTATTGATCCTTGTCTTGATATCAGAACATGACATGAGTTATATGGAGAGCTCAAACCTTAGGCATAGGCAAGACATGAATATATAAGACATTGGTAGAAGTCTATTCAAATCGAAGTAGGAGGAACTTGCTTGGATAGGAATTGATTTAACATAATTCTTACTTGAAACTTGACACCACAAAAAAAATTTGGAAACTACTTTAATCCATCATCTCCCCCTTAGATCAAAGTCACCCTCCTAGACTTGACAATATAACCTCTAATCAATCTATAACCACAGTTCTCAATACAATAAGGGATATCAGCATACACCCGAACACAAACTTTCTTCAAGAATTTTACATAAAGTCACTAAATTCTTTCTAGGTCATCCCTCTTCAGGGATACTAATCATAACTTCCTCTAATCCCAAAGTCAACAACTTATGACTAACATTATTATAGGCATAGGCATCCACACTTCTAAACACTTAACACTCTATCTTCAATTCCTTAGAATATTCACATTACAACTCTAATCACATAACCTACAACTTAAGAAAATTTGTAAAAACATACCCAAGGCTTATATTGCCTACCTATATTTCCTCAATTTAAATCTAACGAACACCGTACAACAACTCACCAAACTTTTCCATACTATAATTTCAAGAACACAAACTAGGTACGCAAAGCACTTATACATATAAATGCTAAACTTTCCCTTTTTAGTATACTCTAAAAGCATTTCTTTCCAAGAACACTACTCGTAATTTTCACTATCCTCTATCGTCATCAACCTATAATTCACAGTCTCATGAGCATACACATCCTCACTCCTTATCACATAAAAATCCACTCTCCACTACTTAATATTTTAACATTAGACTGTTAATCACATAACTTATATCATAAAATCTTACCTAACACCATACTTCTAGGGGGTGCAACTTATTCTTATATACTTACGCCTTTATCCATTTAATGACTTATCCATAATTCATTATTTTAACACTAGTCCTCATATACACATATACCTCATAATTACCACTTAAACTTTTCATAAATTATCAACCTAGACTCTTTCACAAATCACATCAAGCCTACCAATTCATTCCCACAAAATATTTATCATCAATTCATTCCCACAAAATATTTATCATTAATCTTAAGCTAATATTCTTACCACCACATTCTACATTTAAAGTTTCAAGCCTATAGTCTAGCAATAATTACACATCACCGATGAAATATGCAACATCTTATACTAGTCCATCAAACTGGAAAGTTCAACCCAAATACCTCATTTCACCTAGATACTACCTACAATCAAATCCCTTACATGGAATTACTACTACACCTCAAAATTTACTACATACCTTCTCACCTGTAATACTAGTTTACAACTACTAGAGAAAAGACAATCAAGGGGTAAAGTCACATAAGAAGGATAACGGATCTCTATCTTATAATACAACCCATTTCAATCTTATCAACATATTCTAATTTTTCACATCATACTTACTTACCCAAGCATACATTTAGACTATCTTCAAATTCCCCATACAATAATGAGTTTATACTTATAACTTATTGGATAATCTAACCGTTTTCATTCACAGCCTATAAGGGATTTCTGTAACCACCATAACTATCCACTCTGAGATCCTTCCCTATTTTTGAATAGATAATAATCACAGACAAACAATTTCTCTATCGAATACCTTACAATCTACAAATATTACTACCATATTAGTCTATCACTATAAAATGACAAATCATCCCTCAATCTCTAAATGTAACTAAAAAAATATTTATTTACACAAAAGTCACCCTTACCCTGACTTTTAACCTTGTGACTTTATATCACCAACTTTTTGGCCCAATCTCACTACCAATAGGTCATGACACTTTAACATATACTACTACTTGGGTGGAAATATAGTTCCAATATTCTGTTACATATCATTCTCCTTATGTATGACATCTGTAATAAGAAATTTAAAAGGGACTCGATATACTTAATATCTCAGGCTGAAAAGCATGATTTTATCAGGATCAAAGTTTACACTAGAATTAATACACCATAAAGCACTAACGGACTCCTCTCAAGTCATTGCACAATTTTATAATCTTTTATGACTAAATCAGAAAAGGACCATATCATTTGGATTCTAAGCTTTTGTACTTGAATCACCTCAGAAATGAGATATGTCGAAGAACATCAGAGTAAGAAAAGAATTAGGATAGATTTACTTTCATATGGACGACGCCATAGCATGAACTAGAGTATGAAATAGGAACATTCTAAATCTATAGCACAAACTAAAATATAAAGAAAGAGAAATATTCCTAAACGCCTTGTAGCCTCCTACTTATAAGTCTGGCACACTACACACCCATAAAAATGACTCTACCCAATGCAATTTCACAGGCACCCTGGGACCATGAACTGTGCTCTGATACTAAGTTTCTTATGACCTAAACTGGGGCCCTGGCTGTGATGGACATCATGCACCATAGAAGACTGGGTGCCTCTTTTCTATTTGGCAATCATGAACACCATTCATATATAATATAGAGAAATGCAAAAATAAACAAAAGAAATCATGGTCATATTCTGAGTTCTATTTAACAATACAGAATAAAATCAATAAACATCTAGACAATATCCATCTTAGTCTGCAAAATCTCTAATATATCTGAATATAATAACTTGTCTATAACTGGAACAAGGACCCCAGTCGGACCCAAAACTAAAATGCAAAATAATACTATAGAAATAGACCTTCTAAAATAAAGAAGGCTCACTAACTACACACTACGGTGTGAATATTCTACGGTTTGGCAGGACCCCTGGACTGAGCCTTAGACCTTGAAATATAGTGGGATAATACAAATGTAATGGTATGTGAAACAACTCAAAATAGCATGCTTTTAGTACATAATAGATAAGTGCATTTCATAAAAAACAAAGATCATAATATATAAGCAAAAATACATGGTCATACTTTAGTGATCTCCAAAACACTTCTTTGAAACCTTGACTCACTCTTTATTATTCTTCTGAGCTAGTGGGTACACTCTACAAATCTAAAATTCCACGGGCTATGTGGAACCCGCTCTTGACTCAGCGGCCAAGCCTCCTACCCAAGTATCCGCTAGAATTAGAGTGGTGATACCCCATGTGAGCACACCGCATGAAATCCCCCATGTGAGATGACATAAAAATATCATATCATGTACGATCATATATCATAAGTCATGTATTGGCAACTATGATTTCCAGCGATGGGCCCTTGAACTTAAATACCTTCTTTGGGTAACCTACTAGCTCTCTTAAGCCCAATATTTGGTTCTTTAATGAAAAAACATTCATACTTTTTAAACATTCAGTACTATCTTGGTAAGGGTATGAAATCATCGGGTATCATCATACCCTGACTTGCAAGTCAATCAAATCATGTCACATTATGTCTGTAACCCTTTTCACTTATTATCATGTTCATGACCACCCTAGATTATAAACATCAAATGAGAGAGAGTTATGAAATAGACTTTTCATTCAAATATTCACCAAAATATTCTCCTTCCAATTGTAAAATCAATAGGTGGTCACCTAATGTTTGTATTTACTTAAAATCTAAGAAAGATTGTTAATTTGACACAACGAGCATTTATCATATGAAAACACATTCCTAACATGTCATAAACAGTACCACTCCATGATCATTAAACAAGGACTTACCCATTAGTTTTTCGTTTAGAAAGTTAATGCCTTTAAACAATCCATAATAATATAAATAAAAAATATCATGATAAAAGAACGGGTTTCGATCATTTATGCTCTCATTCAAACTTTTCATTGCACCCTAAAACATAAATATATTGTTATATTAAAAATTCATGATAGACGGTTCAAGACAACATATAATTTCTTCAAAATAATTTATGACACAGACTTTTCAAACAATTTCAAACTCTTTCTTTATAAATATAATTGAGGATCTTTAATGTAATAAAAAAATAGAAAAATTATGTCCATGATGTTTAGAGAAGTCCCATATACCTTTGATTATAAGATTTGAAAAAAATAGAACCCAAATCTTGATCCATTTCTTGAAATCTTGAACTTAAGGATTGATTTTTGTTTTTTTTTCTTGGTAGAAACCCTAGTATGATCTTATTTTTGAGAGTGAAAAGAGAATATTGATGTTGTAAAACTGATGAGGATTGATTATCAATATTTTTGTGAGTAATCAAATCCATTGGGGAGTTTTTCTGAAAAGAAAAAGTACCAAAACACCCCTTTTAAAACATCCCGCCTTCGAAACTTCAAATTTTGCCTGACGGCTTGGTTGGCAGACCATCAGAAGGATGAAGGATTGTCACCTTGACTGTCAGGTCATGTACAGTGATTGAACTCATAGTTTTTGGGGCGAGGAAAGGCTTGACGGTCCGTCGGGTCGGCCGACGCACCTTCGGCAGCATTGCACCTCTCTTTAAAATGGTTATAACTTTTTACTCCGATATTGGATCTAGGAGAAACTGGTGGATTTGTAAATAGGACTCAAATACCTTTCATTTTATATATAGTATGTACTCTAATTTGTTATATACAAAAAGTTATGATCAATGTAATTTGACCCAAGTTTAGACACACTAAAACTCAATTGATAGGAAAGCTTTCAACTCGTCCTTGAGTTAGGGGACCTCTATGATCTTAGTTCATGCTCAACTAGATTGTAACACTGCATAATTGATTAACACACTAAATTTGAATAGGGTTTATTAGATTTTGGAACCTTTACACATAGAAATATTGATTTACATTCTAGCCTGAAAGTGCGGGGTGTTACATTGTTCCTATCACCATTCCCAACATGGTTATATATATGTATGTATGGTTGTTAATCCATATGGGTTGTTTGCTTGATTTTAAAGGTTGGCAATATTTTATTCTTATTCTGAGTTTTTGCTAACGTTCACCTACTAACCTATCTTCGAGCAGCTGTATCCCTATGCAATGCCGAACCAGCCATTCTACTCTTCTGCTTAGTGATCAGATTTGGGATTAGCTATTGGATTGAAGTAGTGAGCTTCCATACTCTAGAAGGCTCTATTTTATATCATGGATGTGTTTTCGTACTTTGGTTATTTCATAGATATTGGTTTAGGCTATGGTTGGGGACATATCCCAACCGAATATTGTTTTATTTTTAGTTAGAGGATTATGGAACTACTATGGGTTGGAATGGGCGGTGTCAATGGTGGTTTCATCCTTAGTATTGGCATTGGTATTGGAGATAATATCGTTTGACTGAATTTATGATTGTTCCATCCTTTTATATTATGTTATGGACATGAACTGGGTTATAATTTTGGTTTTGGTATGGTTATTGGTTGGGTACTAGATGGGTGGACTTTCTTGTATTGGACACGGTTATGGACCTATCCCAGAGCTTGGATTGGTACATATATGCTATCTTGTTATATGTTTAAAATTTCTCTGACTTAGAGTTTGCATTTGGATGGTCGGGTTGGGTAACAAGTTGGTCCCTAATCTTGGTTTAGCTTAAGATGCACATTATGATAAGGCCCCAGCTTGGGTCATGGCATGTTGGTATCAGAGCATTAGGTTCATGGTCAATTTGGAGACTCTAAATTATGTGGAGTAGAGTCTCTTTTAAGGATGTGTAGTGCACTACACTCATAAGGGAGAGGTGATAAGGTATTTAGGAATGTTTCACTTTTGTGTGTTCTATTTTCAACCTTGGAGTCTAAATCTTAGAATCCTCTCTAATTCCTATTTGTTTAATTTTTAGATCACGCCTCGACGATCTGCAATTCATAGAAACTCCTTTGTCTTAACTGGGGATAATATTGAAGGGATATGTTCTACTCAGAGGATCCATAATCAGTCTAGGGGTCTAGTCCCTGATATTTTTGGAGTTCTACTGGGTTTTATAGTCCTTCTTAAGAAGACATGATGAATGTGGAGTTTTGTCAATTGATTTATGTGATTGTTTAGTTGGTGGCTTCTCAAGTTGAGTGAGGTATATCTGATACTCCATTTTCTGAGGCCATAAAGGTTGGCCAGTTTATAAAGTTGAGTCCTCCAATCTTTATTGGTGTTGAGGTAAAGAAGGATACTTAGGGTTTTCTGGATGAGATAGAAAATATATTCAGGATTATGTATGCCACGAATGTGAAAGGGGTGGAGTTTGCAGCTTATCAGCTCAAGAATATGGCATACCAATGGTACGAGAAATGGGATTAGGCAAGGGGTGATACTGAGGAGTCATCTTTTGGAGACCTTCTCCAATGACTTTTTTGACCACCATTTTTCTTAGGAGTTGAGGGAAACAAAAGTGGTTAAATTTGTTAATCTGAAATAGGAAAAGAGTTCGGTCTAGGAACATGCTTTAAAATTTCACTAGTGTCTCGGTAGACTCCAGAAATAGTGTCTGATATGAGGGCCAGGATAAGAAAGTTTTCTTCAGGACTGTCTCGTGAGTTGATCCTTGAAAGCAATACTACATTGTTGATCAAGGACATGGATATCTCTAGATTGGTTATTCATATGCAATAGATAGGGGCAGAAAAAAGAAAGTAGGTTGAGATGAGGTAAAATAAGGATAAAAGGTTTAGGTTCTCTTAGAAGGGTGGTCAACAACAAACTGGTCGAGATGGTGGTAAGTGGCCAAACAAAAAGTGAAAGAGTTTTAGTTCTTTCTCTACAGCTAGCGCTCCTTACCTAAAGTATTCATGTGATAGACGTCAGTAGGGTGGCAAGAATTTCAGGGCACAGGGTGCCCAATATCAGGCTAGCGGGGCACAATCGGCTTTATTATATCCTTTTTATAGGTTTTGTGGTCGTTACATTAGGGTTTTTATGATGAGGGGAGGGATAGGTTCTTCAAATATGGTCAGTCAAGCCATATGCTTAGAAATTAACTGGTTGGTAAGGTTGCTTTGGGAACGAATAAGGTTTCGGTTGCCTCTTCATGTGATCCTGCACTGAAGGGTGCTGCTTTTGCATATATTTTTTCTTTTAGTTCTAGCATAGGCCAGAATAGGTTATATGCTCTTCTTATTAGATCGGGTCTGAGGCATTGCCTGATGTCGTGACTGGTTTGTTACAACTTTTTTCTTTTGACATGTATTTTTTGCTTGATATAAAGTCCACTCTCTCTTATGTGACCTCATTTATGGTTGTATATTTTGGTTTTGGTCCTGAGGTTATTTTACATCTTATTTTTTATTTCTACCCAGTAGGTGACTTTGTGGTTGCTAAAAGAGTCCATAGGGGATGTGTGGTATCTGTTGGTAGTAAGAAGACACTGGTAGATTTGTTTGAATTTAATATGCTGGAAATTAATGTTATTTTAGGTATGGATTGGTTACATTCATGCTACACATCCTTAAATTATTAGACCCTTAGGGTTGTCTTTAGGTTCTCCGATGAGTCGGTTATTGAATAAGAGGGTGGTTCCTTATCTCCCAAGGGGAAGTTTATATCATATTTTAGGGTTCAGAGATTAATCTTTAAAGTATGTCTCTATCATTTAGTTTGGGTGAAAAACTCTAACTCGAAAGGTCCTTTTTTATATTTGGTTTTGGTAGTGAATAAGTTTCTTGAGGTTTTTTGGATGATCTTCCTGGTGTTCCTTGGATAGGGAGATTGAGTTTGGGATTGATTTGGTTCCAGACACTCATGTAATAGCTATTACTTCTTATAGAATGGCTTTAGTGGAGTTGAGCAAACTCAAGGAGCTACTGAAGGATCTTTTGGATAAAGGTTTCATCATCCTAGTATGTCCCTGTGGGGTGCACCAGTGTTATTCGTACGTAAGAAGGATGGTTCTCTTTGGATGTGTATTGACTATAGGCAGTTAAATTAGGTTACGATTAAGAACAATTATCCTCTTCAATGGATAATGACTTATTTTATCAGTTGCAAGGTGCCAAATTCTTTTTTAAGATAGATCTTTGGTCTAAGTATCATCAAGTTAAGATTAGGGAGGTGGATATCCCTAAGACAACTTTTCGTACTCGGTATGAGCACTTTGAGTTTTTCGTTTGACTAAAGCCTGGATGGCATTTGTGATCTAATGAATAAGGTCTTCCATCAGTTTCTAGATTTTTTTGTCATTGTGTTCATTAATGACATTCTGGTGTATTCTAAGAGTGAGGAGGATCATTCCAATCAACTCCGTATTATGTTGCAGACCTTAAGGGAGCAACAGTTGTATGCCAAATTTTCAAAATGTGAATTTTGGTTAAACATTGTCATTTTTTTGGGTTATATTATTTCTAGTGAAGAGATTATGATGGATCCACAAAAGGTTGCAGTGGTTAGAAAATGGCCTAGACCCATGACTCCAATTGATATTCAGAGTTTCCTGGGTTTGGCTGGTTATTATAGGAGGTTTGTGGAGGGTTTTTGTTCTATAGCTGCCCCATTGACTATATTGACTCAAAAGACGGCAAAGTTCTCTTGGTTAGATGCTTATAAGGGTAATTTTGAGATGCTGAAGGATAAGCTGACTTCGGCTCTAATTTTGACTTTGCCTAAATGCAATGAGGGGTTTATGGTTTATTGTGATGGGTCCCAGGTGGGACTTCATTATGTTTTGATACAACATAGCAAGGAGATAGCCTATACTTTTAGGCAGTTGAAAGTGCATAAAAGGAACTATCCTACTCATGATTTGGAGATTTCAATGGTGGTTTTTGCATTGAAAATCTGGCAGCACTATTTGTATGGAGTTCATGTAGATATCTTCTCGGATCATAAGAGTCTGCAATATTTATTTACTCAGAAGGAGCTTAACTTCAAGCAGAGGAGATGGCTTGAACTTCTCAAGGACTATGATATGAGTAGTTATTTATGATCTTAGAAGGTTTTCCATGAGGAGTTTGGCTCATGTGGAAAAGGAAAAATGGGAGTTGGTGAAGGATATTCACTGCTTGGCTAACCTTGGGGTTTGTCTTTTAGACTCCGAGCATGGTGGCGTATTCGTACAAAAGGTGGTGCGATCGTCTCTTAGTGAAAAGATCAAAGAGAAGAAAATACTGGATCCTTTCTTGATTAAAATCAAAGGTGAGGTAGGTAGGCAAAAGGTGATGGTATTTGAGGTTAGTGGCAATGGTACTTTGTGTACCAAAGGAGGTTATGTGTTCCCGAAATTGATAGTTTATGTGAAAGGATCTTGGCTGAGATGCATGAATTGCTCTATGTTGTTCATCCCGGTTCGATGAAAATGAATCATGACCTCAAGGAGATATATTGGTGGAATGGTATGAAGAGGGATGTCACCGACTTTGTAGCCAAGTGTATGGTTTACCAATAAGTAAAAGTTGAGCACATGAGGCTTGGAGGCTAGTATCAGGAAATTGAATTGCTTGAATAGAAATAAGAAGTAATAAATATAGATTTTGTTAATAGTCTTCCTCGGTATCGGAACTATTTTGATTCAGTTTGGGTCATTGTGGATAGGATGAAGAAGTCAGCTCACTTCTTGCCAGTGAGGACTCACTTTTCGACGGAGGATTATATGAGGTTGTATTTTCATGAGATCGTGAAGATGCTTGGGGTACCTATTTTGATTATCTCTGGTCGTGGTATACAATTTTCATCTCACTTTTGGTGGTTGTTTCAGAAGTGGTTGGGTACTAAGTTTAGTCTGAGTATTTCTTTTCACCTACAGAAGATGGGCCAGAAGAAAGGACTATTCAGACATTTAAAGATACGCTTCATGCATATTTGATTGATTATGGTGGTAGTTGAGTTGAGCATCTACCTCTTGTAGAGTTTTCTTACAACAATAGCTATCACATGTGGAGTTGGTATGAAGGAGTTGGCCCGTAAGGTACATCGTTTGGTTAGATTTGGGGTTAGGTTGTCTGGTGATACTGAGGGTAGTATAGGAATGCAAAGAGGTTCTGAATCCTCTTTAGTTTCAGAAGTGAAGGAGAAACAAGACAAGGATCCTACCTTGGTCAGGTTAAAAGAGTCAATTAAAGACCAAAAGCTGGAGGTTTTCTCCCAAGGGGGAGATGGCATTTTGAGACTCCGAGAAAGATTATGTGTTCTTGATGCTGATAACTTAAAGCAGAGGATTATGGCGGAAGCGTATGGTATGCGATACTCCATCCATCCTGGTGCTACCAAGATGTACCATGATTTGCGGGAAATCTATTGATGGAACGGTATGAAGATGAACATCGCAAAATTTGTGGCAAAGTGTTCCATGTGTCAACAGGTTTAAATAGAGCATCAAAGGCCCAGTGGCGTGATGCAAGAGTTTAGCATTCCTACTTAGAAGTGGGAAGAAGTGAATATGGACATCATAGTTGGTTTGACTCCTTCTTGTCGCCATCATGATTCAATTTGGGTTGTCGTAGATTGGCTGACGAAATCAACTCATTTCTTTCCTGTGCATTCATCGTATACAACTGAAGATTATGTTAGAATATATATTCGGGAACTCGTCAGAGTTCATGGAATCCCTTTGGCTATTATTTATGACAGAGGTACTCAGTTTACCTCTCAGTTTTGGAAATCTTTCCAGAAAGGTCTCGGTATCCAAATTCGTTTAAGTTTTGATTTCCATCTGCAAACAGATGGTCAGGCCAAATGGACCATTCAGACTTTAGAAGATATGTTGAGGGCTTGTGTGCTTGATTTTAAAGGTATTTGGGATGAGCACTTAGCATTAATCAAGTTTTTTTACAATAACAGTTTTCATTCTACTATTGGAATGACCCCGTTTGAAGCTTTGTATGGTAGAAGGTTTAGATCACCCATTAGTTGGTTTGAAGTTGGTGAGGCTGCTGCGACTTGATCTGATGCGGTGTTCGAGGCCATGGAGAAGGTTAAGTTAATTCGGGAAAGGTTGAAAACCGCCCAATGTCGTCAAAAATCATACGCAGATGTAAGGAGGAAAGACCTTGAATTTGATGTTGGTGACTTAGTGTACTTGAAAGTTTCACCCATGAAAGGGGTGAAGAGATTTGGAAAGAAAGGGAAACTAAGTCCCCGTTACATTGGTCCCTATAAGATTGTGGATCGCATTGGGAGGGTAGTGTATAAGGTTGAATTGCCCACGGAGTTATCTAACGTCCATCCGATTTTACATGTTTCTATTCTTAAAAAGTCTATTGGTGATTCTGTTGTGATTGATCCTTTCGAAAGCTTGGGTATTCAAGATAGTTTTTCATATGAAGATATTCCGGTTGAGGTTTTTGACTTTCAAGTTCGTAGGCTAAGAAACAAGGAAGTTCCTTTGGTTAAAGTTCTTTGGCAAAATCAATCCGTGGAGAGTGCTACTTGGGAAGCCGAAGCGGATATGTGTGCCAAATATCCCCACCTCTTTTCTATGAATCCTGAGCATGTCAAAGGTATCGTTCTCTTTTGATTTAATCCTTATTGCTATGTTTATCTTGGCTTGTGTGTTTTCTACGATATCCAAAAAAATCTAGAATGGAGTATATGCTTGGGCAAGATAATTTTTCTCTATATACTCATTTTCATAGTATTCTTGACCTACCTATCAACATTTGAGGATGAATGTTTCCAAGGGGAAGATGATGTGATGCCCCAAAAAAATTTTCCGTTAAGATCTCGGACGAAAATATGTTCATTCTGTTCTTTATCATGATGAATAATTTTTCTTTATGGAATTTCTGGATATGAGACCCGTCATCATGTAGAGTATCGGATAATCTTTCCAACGATATGTGGATCATCCAAAATGGTCACTCGAACTATAAGTTATGATCATTCCGATCTAACCGTGAATAGTGGTGAACAGTAAATGTGCAGGAAAAAAAAATATTGAGGCTAGGCGAATTTTAAGTTCAACTTTAAACAATCATAAATCGTTGTACATAATGATCTGGGTAAGCTACTATATATCAACAGAAATCTCTGAAATTTCTCTTTCCAATAGAGTTGGTTTCATACAATTTGGCCATCGGAGAAAAAAGTTATGGTCGATCTACTTCAGCCTATCAAAACAGTCTACCAAAGGACAGATTTGACATTATTTGATTTTAAGGGTATTTTGGTCATTTCCACTCCAATTCATCTGGGTAAACCATGGATTTAAGTCCATTAAGAGCATTCAATAGCTCATTTTTCTCTAAAATTTCCTAAGGCTCAAACCCCAACCCTACTACTCCAAATTTCATCCTTCTATATCTCTTGATTGAACCGTAGAAATTTCAAATTGATTTGGAATTTGAGTTGATCATGTTAAGGGCTTCGAGAAACACCCTTTATTTTCGTGAATAAAGTTCCAGAGTCGGAAGTTCATATTCATCTTCCATTTTTAGGTTTGTGGGGCATTGAACAAGATTATCCTTTTGATCTTGTGCCCGGTATTTTTATTGAATTACATTGACATGAGATTTTACATGTTTTAGCATGAATTGAAAATATGGTTTTATATCTTATATTATTGTCCATGAGCTATGGGATTATGTCATCCGATATGTGTATAATGTTGAGATGGAATTATGTCCAAAAAGTATTTGATTATGAGAATACGATGATTTAATTTGTTAAGCCTTGATTTATACTATCATTCCACTATTTCCTTATTATGCATTTATAATTGATATAGGAAATTCTGTATCCCTACTATGAGTTGATGTCTCAAGTACCTTTAAATGAGAGTTGGATGGCAAATTGAGAATTGTTGATATTGAAGTTGCAATGAGTCTTAATATTTTCCAGACGGTTTTGATGAGTTAAATTTTTGAAAATATTATGTATTGAGTCTTCATATCCTTGTCCAAATATCAAGTCGGTTATGGTTCAACGCATTGATACCTTGTTGATGTTGAGGAAGATTAAAATGTTTTGAGCTAAAATGTGTTGAGTTAGGAATCCACAAATTGATATGATTTGATAAATGAGAAAGAGATTTGATTTGGTCTTTATGATAAACCCTTGTGATGTTGTGGTGGATTTCCTAATGCGGTCTGAGCTTGTCGAGGAGTAGTACTTAGCACCGAGAGGGAAATTTGGTATTTTCTCAAACCTATGTGCCACCATAGGGTTGTTTGATGATAATATTATTGGCCAGAGAGCCCGATTGTGATTATTGTAGTTTTAAGGTCGTACTCCCTAGCAAAGAGTATGACGCTCCCACCAACGGGGGTTTCAAACATTGGTATTCCACGTAGCTCACGTGGGGTTGTCGGTTATAAGAAACTCCCTTGTCTATAAGAGTCATGTTTATTGAAATACCGAGTCACTCTGATTTTTGATGCAGTAAGTGAAGTTGCCTATGATGATCTATAATGATTTATGAGGTTTTTCTCCTACATTTCCTATCTAAGATGTTATGAGTTGAATGATTCAATGTCACTCAAGCCAGGTGTGTCATTATGGTCCGTATGTACGTTTTTACAAAATTTATGATATTATTTATATTTTGCATGCGCCCCCACATACTCAGTATGTATCTTATGCTGACCCACATATTTCTCTATGGGCTAAATTATTACCATGATGTAGGTTCAGGTACTCATCCGCAGCCACGATAGTGATATCCGAGTGCCACATCTGCGTTCCTTCAGTAGTGAGTCTTCATGGTTCGAGGACCAAGTTTCTAGTTTTGGTGCTGTTGTTTTGTGATCCCTTTGGTCTGTTGAGTCAGTTTGGGGTTTGTCCCAATGGCTTGTTGATTTTGCTGTATAGAGGCTATGTCAGACTAGTGTATTGTTGGGTTGGTTTGTGTATAAACATTCCATATATGTACAGTCTAACGATATTCTGTGCCCTGTGCGATGTGATATGATATGTACTTATATATATATCCTTAGCGTAGCGTGTATGTTGTTGTGTTGGATCCAAGGGTAGTGTTTTGGCTTAAAGGGTTAGCTTGAGGCTACGTGTAGCTTTGGGCACCGTGTGGCATCTCGGGATGATTTTTCGGGGCGTTACAGGTTTTTACAAATTCGGTTCGGTTATTTCAGATTTTTATTTCGATTTGAAATATTAATGTAGTTAGCCTTTTTTTTTTCATAATTGAGCATTTAAAATTGATGGGTTTTTTTAGAAAAATTATTTTTTTCAAACCTGTTTTTCATTCCCAAATATAAATAACTATAAAAAACTCAACATTGATGAAACAAAATGAAATAATCATAAGCTTAACATAATACATAACATCATTAATCATTACATATAATATAACTTTGCACAAATAATCTACAAAACAACACAAAACTCATAAAAATAGTTCATGAAATAACATACTTTCTGCATAAATAATCCATAAAATAGTCCAAAGTGACCAAAATAGTCCATAAAATATTTGAGTCACTAAAAAAATCCATATATATATATATATTTATATATAAATATATATATATAAAATAAAATATATATATTATTTATTTATTTATAAAATTTTTGTTTTTCGGTTTAATCGGATTTTCTTTTTAAAAACCGAAAACCGAATCAAAAAATCAAAATTTTAAAATTACAAACCGAATTCGATCTGAAAAACCGAAAAATTGAAACCAAAATTAAATTTCAGTTTGTTTTTTCGATTTTTTTGGTTTAAACCAAAATATGTCCACCCCTAATTAAAACACCTTCTTGAGGTTTCATTAACCTATTTGCAATCAATCAAACACTTAGAAACTCTCAAAATTTCTCAAGGATCTTGGGTTAAACAAAGGCTAGGGTTTCCTCCAAGGTGGTTAATTGTGGCTCTTAGGGGTGATTTCTTCTCATCTTCTTCTTCTCAATCTAAGGCAAGTTACTGCTCCCTCATTGTTAGTTCCAACTAAAGGCACATTTTATAAATTGTTTTCATGGCATAAATGTAGTATGGTTTTGTGTTTTCAAATATATGTTCGGGAGTTTCTTTATAAATGGTTGGTTATCATTTTCCCATGTTTTAATTGTGGATTTACATATTTTAATGATAGTTTGGACACTTGGTTGCATGGGAATAGTTAATTGATAAGTGGTTTTGGTTTTGGAAATAATATGCCCCCAATATGTTTTATAAAATGCCTATGAGAATGTTTTTACTACATTGTTGGAATTTTAATGGAACTATTGCTTGGTATAACATGGTAATGGAACCCTAAATGGTATAAATGGTTTAAATGGTTTAGAATGGTTAAATAATAAGGTCATGGTGATTATGGTTGGTCTAATTGGAATCCTTGTGGGGTACAAAGGAACCCCCCAAGCATGCATAATAATGATCACTTGTGGGGTACATGGGATTTCCCCAAGTCCACTTAATAATGTAATCTATGGGTGTATGGGAATCCCTTCTTCTTAAATCCCTTCTTCTTATGACGATACCACTACTTATAACCTTGGTTAATAATAAATGGAATGACGGTTGGATTGTGTTCTAATGACTTTAATTGCACAATAATGGTGGGGTGTGATAGCTAACCATGAAGGTGTGAGTCCAATGGAATGACACTGGAAACTCATGTTTGCCGACATGAGAATTGGTCATGATGACCATATATGATACTTATGGGGTACATGGGAATCTTCTAAGTACACTTACACATATATATTATGGAGGGTGAAGGGTACACAGGTTTCTCCTAATGGTATCTCCGGTTCATGCGGCTACATGCATCGGGGCCTATTCAGGGGGTTACACTAGACCCATATAGTCCATGGGTGGTTCTAGGACATTTAAGCTATACATACCCAGGTTAATAATTTTAATGGCATGCTAAACCCGATTCTCTTTCCCAGCATGGTCATATATATGTATGGTTGTGAATACATATGGTTGGTTTGCTTGATTTTAAAGGTTGATATTATTTTATCCTTATCTTGATTCTTGCTAACGTTTACCCGCTAACCCATATTTAGGCGGATGTATCCCCATGCAATGCAGTAACCGGCCATTCTACTCCTCCTGCTTAGTGATCAGATACGGGATCAGCTGTTGGATTGAAGTGGTGAGCTTTCATACTTTGGAAGGCTTCATTTCATATCATAGATGTCTTTTCATACTTTGGTTATTTCATGGATATTGGTTTTGGCTATGGTTGGGGGCATGTCCCAACCAAATATTGTTTTACTTTTGGTTAGAGGCTTTGTGGAACTATTATGAGTTGGAATGGACGGTGTTGGCAGTGGTGTTAGCCTTAGTATTGACATTGGTATTGGGGTTGATACGATTTGACTGAATTTATGATTATTCCATCCTTTTATGTTATATTATAGATAGGAACTTGGTTATTGTTTTGGTTTTGGTATGGTCATTGGATGGGTGGACTTATCTGGGTTGGTCATAGTTATGGACCTATTCCAGAGTCTGGATTGGTACATTTACGCTATCTTATTATATGTTTGGAATTCCTCTGGCTCAGGGTATGCGTTTGGATGGTCAGGTTGGGTAACGGGGGTGATCCCCAGTCCTGGTTGGACTTGGGATGGACATTACGACAAGACCCCGACTCGGGTCGTGTCATTATCCAAAGATTGAACCTCCAACGCAAAAAGGCCTCTCCTGAGTCAAAAGATGCGCTAGGCTACCCATGATAGTCAACTTCCGGCTCAAGTCATCCACAATCACGTTATCCTTGCTCGGATGATAGAGAATAGCCAAGTCTTAATTCTTAATCAACTCAAGCCAATGGAGCTGCCTCATGTTATGATCTCACTGGGTGAAGAAATATTGAAGGCTATAATGATTTGAGAAAATCTCACAACCGACTCCATACAAGTAGTGACCCCATAACTTCAAAGAAAAAACAACTGAGCATAACTCTAAATCATGGGTAGGGCAATTTCTCTCATAAGGGTTCAACTGACGAGAAATACAAGAAATCACCTTACCCTCCTACATCAACACAACAGCTAACCCAATACCAGAAGTATCATAGAAAATGGTAAAACCCACGTGCTTCTTGTGCAAGATCCATATAGGAGCTGAAGTAAACAAATCCTTAAGCTTTTGAAAGCTCTCCTCACAAGCATTGGACCACTAAAAGGAAATCTTCTTCTGTGTCAACTTGGTCAATGGGGATGAAATAAATAAAAAACCCTCAACAAAAACAATGATAGTAGCTCACCAAACCAATAAGACTCCAAATCTCCATAGGAGAGGTAGGCCTAGCCCAATCATGAACCACTGTGATCTTGGATGGATTGACCATAATACCAGCCTTGGTCACTACATGACCCAAGAAAGAAACAAGCTCCAACAAAAATTCACACTTAGAGAACTTAGCATACAACTTCTCATCCCTCAATCTCTGAAGCACAATCTGCAAATGATCCTTATGGTCGGCCTTACTCTTGGAATAAACCAAGATATCGTCTATAAATACAATGACAAAAGAGTTAAGATGTGGTTAAAATACCCGATTCATCAACTCCATGAATGCGGTTGGGGAATTAATCAACCCAAAAGACATGACTAAGAACTCATAATGACTATACTAAGTCAGAAAAGTTGTCTTCAAAATATCCAAAGCTCTAATCCTCAATTGGTAATACCCGAACCTCAAATCAATATTTGAAAATACCGAAGCACCCTAAAGCTGGTAAAATAAATCATCAATAAGAGGAAAAGGATACTTATTCTTAACTGTCACTATGTTCAACTATCAATAATTAATATACATATGCATCGACCCATCCTTTTTATTCACAAATAAGACTGACATACCCCAAGGTGATATACTAGGTCGGATAAATCCCTTATTCCACAACTCCTGCAATTGATCTTTAAATTTATTTAACTCTATTAGGGACATCCTATAAGGAGGAATAGAATTAGGCTTGGTGCCTGGCACAACACCCACAGCAAAGTCGATATCCCGATCCAGAGGCATACTAGGCAAATCCATAGAGAAAATATCCACGAATTCATGGATAACTCGAATAGAATCCAAAGAAGGAGGTAAAGCAAAACTAGTATGAATATAAGCCAAATAAGACAAACACCCCATCTCAACCAAGCGATGGGATTGAAGAAAAGATATAACTCTCTTGGGACCCAAATAAAGCTCACCCTTCTAAGCTATCCTTAGCACACTCGGTAAAGCTAAGGTCACATTCTTAGCATAGCAATCTAGGACAACATAGTAAGGAGTTAACTAATCCGTATCCAAGATAACATAAGAATCTACCATATATGACACAATCAGGTTTACTCAGGTCTCTTGCCCAACAAAAGTTATAACATAAGATTGGTACACCCGATTCACCACTAAAGTGTCTCCTACGAGGGTCGATACATGAATAGGCACATCAAGAGGCTCATAAGTAGAATCAAAACCCAAAGAATAATATGTAGACATATAGGAAAAATTCGATCCTGGATTAAATAACACAGATGCAAATCTGAAACAAATAGGGACGACACTTGTGATGACGACATCGAAAGCCTCAGACTTTGGTGTAGCAGGTATAGCATAGCACTGACTATGTCCCCCAACTGATTGGGTAGTTCCTCGACTACCACTATGGGCACTACTACCTCTTCCTCTCGCACCCCTAGTAGAGCCTTTACCTCTCACAACCGATAAAATAGTAGCTCTGAAGACACGACAGGGATAGTCCCTAAACAAATAGAAAATCTCATCACACACATAGAAAACCCTACAGCCCAGCTCAAGGTAAGAAAGTACAACTGAACTAGGATAACCACCCAAAATTGCCAGACCAGAAGATCCACTACCTAAACCCTATAAGACTGTCTGCACCGGTCTACCATGATACCTGCAAAAATCTTTAAAATCTCTACCTCGAGAGATGTGATCTCTGAACTCACCCTGATGGTGCACCATGTTGGCACCTCCCTAATACGCTCGAAGAATAGACTCACTCATCTTAGCATTATCCACAATACTCTAAAATAATGCCTTATACATTACTATTTGAGTCATAGAAAGCTAAAGATAGATGTCCAACCCCTTCACAAACTTTTGAATCTTCTCAAACTTGGTGGAAATACTGGCATAAGATTATCTAAACAAGGCATAAAAATGTGCCTCATACTTTGTAACAATCATGGAGCCCTTCTCCAAAAAATCAAACTCATCTCTCATTTGATACCTCAAACTAAAAAGCATAAATCTATCCAAAAAGGCCTCTGTAAACTAACCCCAAGTCAACCCTATCAAACCAAGAGGTCGATAACCAATAAGTGACCTCCGCCAATCTCTGGCTACATCTCTCAACTGGTAAGTAGTATAAGTTACCCCATGCGACTTAAGCAAACAAAGGTTATGTAACTTCTCACGATAATTCATCAAGAATTTATAAGCATCCTCGCATACAACACCACTAAACCTATAAGGACCCAAATGAGTAAACCTCTATAATCTCTTTTGATCCTTAGAAGATATAGATGCACTTATAGCACTATGAGGCATAGTAAATCTGGCTGGTTGAGAACCCATCTTGGGAGGCATCATAGAAGAAATCTAAACTTTAAATCTCAAAATAAGTTAGATATAGGCACTGAAGAAGGAACCACACTCAGAGTCTTTGGAGTACTATAAGCAAATATCGATAGAATAAAAGGATCCATACTCGAATAGAGGAATACCATAAGCAGACAATAGCACAGATAGAGGTACAAGACTCAAAATTGAAGAAACACCGAGTGTACTCATAGAAGCACCCTCCAACCGGCTTAACAAGTAAACCAGTAGCCCTCTAAGACTGGGGTAGAAGAACTCAATAAAATCAGAGTAGGACTAATATCTCCAACATACTCATCTTGAGGCTCAAGAAAGAGCAACCTAGTGCTATCTCTGGATGGGGAAGATCCTCGTTCTTATCTTCCTTGTCGATCTCAGCCACGACTCCTAATTGGCCTTCTAGATTGGGCTTTCTCCTTAGATAATAGATTTAAATCTCTAGACTCACTCGACCTAGTCCTCACTATCTGCATAGACAAAAGTGAAATATGACTTAGAACACAAGGTAGGAAAGATCTATATGATCTAAAATAAAATAAGAAAAGTTTCCTAAAGACGTTTATAGCCTCTTGAAAATGGATACGAACGTATACATAACAATCCAAAAGGCACCCCATTCTTACACTATTGAGCCCAATAAACCTGGATCTGATACAAATTTTTCACGACCCCAAAACTAAGGGTCATGATGGCACTTGTTGCAGTGAGCCTTGATAAATAAACCTATCACCCAAAATAATATGAAATAAAAAATCAATATCAAACCCAAGATAAGACCCATAGAGCAAAGTCAAACACACATATATATAGTAAAAGAAGAAACTTAATCAAGATGCCAAACTATATCACAAAACTTGGTATCATAGTATAAGAACTAACTAATACAAATCAAAGTCAAACACATAAGATATCCCCAAAAGGAGCAAACTCTATCTTTGAATACAATAAAGGCATACTGTAGATGACAAAAGCTAATATCCAACTTCGAATGCATAGATCAACTACTATCTTGAATGAGCTCCAAGTATTGCCTGAATCCGCTGCCGAAAGGTGCACTCGTACTTGATCACCGAAAGGACATAGTGGAAGTGAGTTCGGTCCACTTGTACTTAGTATCATAGGCTGATTGAGAAAAGTATAAAATAAAGCATACAAAATACATACTATGGGCATGTCACCAGCAATAAAAAATGTCCCAAATGGTAGCTCACACCATCTCCACTAATAGTTCTACACTATTCAAATCTGCACAAATACAACAAAAATGCATAGGTATATGGATATCACACATACATGCAATAATTAAGTAATTCACATAGACAAATCTCATATCAAGAAAGATAATACAACATAAAAAGAGCACAAGGTATGTAAAATATGATGATGATGATTCACGAAGTCATTGCAAAACCTCTGTATACACCTACCAAGTTGTGCTCCCAAAGTATGATACATGGGAGGTTCGTCAACCCATATACAATCCATATCTTCTCTCGGGTACATCCATTAGTAGAAGGTTTTAAAAATGTCATATTTTCTATTAGAAAAAGCCAATGTTTTCATGGTGGTACCAATATTTCATGAATGCATATGATATGAGGATGTAATTCTCATAACCAACCAGAATAATAATTTCCCTATCCAACCAATAAACAGATCAAGTGAGCGAAAAATCCACTTAATATGCCAACTATCCAATAAAACCAACATAATCCATACGTCAATAGAATAAAATACACCAAAATATATCATTGATACCACATTAGGCTTTTTCATCAAATAAGATACAACTAATTTCACATACACAAGACTGACAATATCATATAAGACCCCACATGATCAAAAATAGCAAATAATGTTCCAAAACTACCAATTAGCAATAATCTAGGGTCCATACGGGCATGACAAAATAATATAGCCATTTTCATGATTGATTCTCATACCCTTAACATGATTTTATATCAATATTAACTATCCATCTCAGTCTGAAGAAAGTTAAGCCATAACCTACCTCAAATATTAAAAGCGAGACCGAACAACCTTCTACACGGGGCCTTTTCCTCGCAAACAGATCTGGAATCAACTAAAATATACAAATATAGAATCTGTGTCAAAAAAATCAACAATACTCATATTGCCAATTTTTGAATTAGGGTAAAAATAGACCTCCAAAATGGATTTCAAAATAGAAGTGTAAAATTAAAATTTAGTCCAAAAATATATTTTTCAAGATTAAAGGAACTCATAGGAGAAAATCTAAGTGAAAATTGAGTGAATTTGGGTTTGAATCGAAGAAATGATAATTTAGGTTGTACGAACCAAAATCTCTAAATTTCACCTTTAAATATGCATTTAAAAAAGATTTAAATGATAGAATCGAAGAAAAGTAGTTGAAATAGGAGTTTTGAAGCATACCCAAGCTTAGAAATGACAGAAAACGCTTAAAAACTCAATCTCCAAGCTCCAAGTCTCAAAAAAGGTGAAGAAAACCAAGAAAATGATTATTTATATTCAGGTGTCAGGTGCCGCTAAAATGGTCAAGTGGTTGCTTTAGTGGTCAAGTTGTTGCTTTAGTAGTCACCGCTAAAGAGGCTAAGTACTATTTTAGTGGTACTTTCTTTTGTGTGCCAGTCTGCTAAAGAGGACAAGAGCAACTTTAGCATCCTTCGCTAAAGTAGATGAGGACCGCTAAAGCGCCTTTTCCCAGTGGGTAGCCGACTGCTAAACCGACCAATGTCACTTTAGTTCCTGTCACTAAATCGATCAAAGTGCCGCTTTAGCGACTACACCAGTTGAGAGGTCTATTAGCTGTGGAGACTTAGAATCCTAAATCTCCGTGGAACCCTCGTTATTGATCTAAAATCTTGAGAACACAAATAAATTATGCTACCCAATTGAATTCGATGCTCCAAACTCAATAGCGATATTGGATTTTTTAAAAAATGTCATTTTCATAAAGTTGATTTCCAAAACCCAATTTCAGAACTTCTTGAATCAAGGGTCAAAATGAGATATACAAGACATAAAACTATACCAACCATGTTACCAACCTAAAATTCATGTTTTAATCTTTTTGGCGCAACTTGTTTTGCCATCTGATACATGAATTAATAATTATTGACATAAGTCAACTAAAAGGCTTTTCATGCCACAAAAAATCATAATTTTACATAATTCACATCGAAATATATTGAAAATAATGTCAATTCTCTCCATACCCTAGAAATATCATAAAGCAATCAAGAAGAGGGATAAAATGGTCAAATCACAAAAATTTAAATACTTCACATAAATTACCAAAAAAAATCAAATAATTACACAGTACCTAACACGTTGACTTATTTTAGTGTCTCTGAATCTTCGTTCACTAATTACATATTCTATTTGTATGTATCATTTGTGAATCATTATGCCTTGGCTAAAAAAATATTGTTCACTTCATGACCTAATAAGCCTTCCAAATTTAGATAATATGACCTCCAAAAAAATTATTGGTTGAAGTAGATGCATAGTCACTACTATTAGATTGACCTTCGTGTGCTCCAAAATTTCTAGATCTTTGTCCTCCTTGGTTGTACTGTCCATGTACTTCTCCTGGTTGTCTATTTTCATAGTTGTTCTTCTTCCTCAACTTCTAGTTATTTGGATAACCAATTAGTTTTAACATTTCTGTTTGATGTGACTAGTTAAGTGACAATACTCACTTTGTACATTTCTTTCTTTGTGGCCTTAGAAAACTTTATTCTTAATGACTTGCATAGCAATTAGATTGATTTATCATTTACAGTAATAGAACAAGATGAATTCTAAATCTCATCTTTAATAATCATAGTGTATGCCTGATTTAGGGTTGGATTTACATCATTAAAAATAATCTATTTAAGCACCTAATCATGTAATTCATTCAAGCTTCTCAAGAATTGGATCAATCTCATTTGCATCTAGATCTGCATAGTCTTCTGAATTAAGACAAGTGCAACTTGGTAGAGGGATAACAACATCATATTGCCCTAATAGATGCATTAGCTTAGTAAAATAGACTGAAAAAGAGTTTGTTCCTTGCAAAATAGTTATAATTTTCATATAAATTTGGTATTCTCATTAGATTCACCGTATCGAACTGTTCCTTCATGTCCTTCCAAACTGTGAAGCACTTGTAGTATAAATGACTCTACTACCCAGTTCCTCATAAATAATACTTATCAACCATGATAATACAATGATATTTCATGTTTTCCATAGTTCATGCAGTTCCTCACTATATAGATTTTTGGTATATGCTCATGTCACAAAATCATACTTTCTTATTCCCAATAATGTGATCCTCATTGATCTACTCCATATCCTATAATTTTCCAATCTGATTAATTTGATGGGAATCAAAATTTCACCCGAGGCATCTGATAGACCAATATACAAATTAAAAGATCATTTTGATTGATCTTATAGTCTCAATTATTGAACTTTTAGTAGGTAAAACAAGGAATTTATTTAAACTAAGTAGAAATTTAAACTCGTCACTATGATTTTATTTATCAACATTGAGTACTCTGATACATGAAAAATTGATCTTTGAAGCTCAAATATCCATATAAGGGAACAACAGAAACTTAACTTCTTTAGTTCATGAAAGCTAAAAATTGAAATGTGATTATATCTGAGGGATGCTATATATACACGATCGTATGAGTCACCAAAAATATTTTCTAACTAGCCAATTTTGAGCGCTACTAGATGATAACTCACACCCAGCTAATGCTAACCAACCTAACAGACAAATAAGCTTAACAGACTGATGTTACAATTTTTGGCTTGATTTTTTTTTATCAAATTTGAGTGTTAATTTTTTATTAAAGAAAAATAAAAATAATCCCATAACTACTTTTATTTTTCCTAAAAGAAAAATATAAAACTCTTCCATATTTGTCTAACCTCTTTTTTGGTGGAAATATTTTGAACCTCTATAAATTGAAGATCCTCTTCTCATACCATAATACAATAACTTCCAGAATGTAGTTCCTACAGAGTCTTGTTTAGGGAGAGAATTTATTTCAATAATTTTTATATTTTATAATATTAGTTTTTTTATATGTAGGCCAATGGACCAACTCATACAAAAATAGAATGCTTTTAGTATAATTTTATGTGTCATCTGATCTATCGCTCCAATAGTTTGTAACTACTAGATTTTGTATGATGCCGTCTTGATTTCAAACCAATAAGTGATATCAAAGTCAATGATCCAATGGTTGAGCGAGATTAAAGATAGGTTCAAGATGGTTTTCAATCTAGATACAAGCTATTTGACGATAATGAAAGTTTTTGGTCATAAAATAAAAAGAGTCAAGATACTAAAAGTGGAGAAGAAGTTCCAAAGAAATTTTCAGCAATCTTGTTGCTCCATGTTTAAAACAAAATCAATTATCAACCCATGCTTATGAGCTCCAACTTTCAACCTCTTCTTACTTTTAACCCTTGGGCTCCTTTCAACTCATGCATATAGTTTTAATGTATGAGCTCCACTTTTAACCTGGCTCACTTTCAATATACAAGACTTCACTTTCAACCATGATCATTCATATCACAGGGCTCCATGAATAATATTAGTCCATGTTATTACTTTTAATGCATAGGACTTCGATTTTTAAGTCACACTTTATCATTATAAGCAACAATGATATATGAAGTTCATGTGAAGAGGGCGGAACAAATCAAGAAAATCAAGCCTAAAAGGAGAAATTTGTTAGAATATGTTCTCTGATTTTCTTACCAAATTTGAGTATTGATTTTCTATTGAAAAATAAAAATAATACTACAATTACTTTTACTTTTCCTAAAGAAAATATAAAACTCTTGTATATTTGACTAACATTTTTCTTTGAGGAAATGTTTCAAACCTCAATAAATTGAAGATCCTCTTGTTATTCCATTACATTAACATCCACAATGTATTTCTTAAAGAGTTTGGTTTAGAGGGGAGAATTTCTTCCAAAAGGTTTTATGTTTTTTAATATTATTTTTTCATATATAGGCCGACAAGCAAAATCATATCATAATATTATGCTTTTTAATATTAATTTTTCATATGTAGGCTGACAAGCCAAATCATATCATAATATTATACTTTCAGCATAATTTTATCTGTCGTCTGATTTATCGCCTAAATAATTTTCAACTACTAACTTCTATATGACATACTTTTGATTTCAATTCCAACAACTAATGCTACCAGAAATAACTGTTGGGATCAATTGGTGTGAATGAAAAATGAAAGTACACAATCCTTCGAGGAAAAGACACGCTGTTTTAAAAAAAGAGTGACTGTTTGGATGGTTGTGACTATTCAGAAAATACATACTATTTCGAATGGACAGACATAACTATTTCAAAATAACACCTTTCTAATGAACCATTGCCTCCTTTTCGAATAGTCACTTCATGGATATATAAACCTGCCTTTTTCCACAGGTTTAATATGAAAAATTTCTGCATAAGAAAAATATTCTTTTGCTTCTAAAAAATCTGTGTGATCATCTCCTATTGAGTGAGTTCGAAGAAAACCAAAAAGTTTTGAGGTACTGCTACATTATAGTTGTGAAGTCATTTTATCCTGGAAGAAAAATTTCATAACCTCGGGTACTTGAGGGGAATTATTTCATTAAGGACACTCCGTGAATTCGAAGGACTTAGCTTATTTTGTTTTTCATCTTATTTCTTAATAAAATAACACACTTCTTTGATAGTTCATATTGAACTAGTGTTGAAGGTGTTGGAAGACTTCATAAGTGTTGTTGATTTAATCTTGAACTTGTGTTGAAGTTGTGTTACCAAAATACAGACCGTGTACCCGAAACAACAATCCTAAGGAAATAACCTACTAATCTTTATTGTTTTGTTTACTGTTTTTTCAGTAAATAGTCTGAACTTCATACTGATAGTTTTTCAACTTTTTGAACTTGTGTTTGAAGTTCTTGAAACTTTATTTTGTTACTTCATAAGTTGGTTGAACTTGTATTGAAGTTCTTAACATTTGATTTTGTTATTTTCCAGAAAATAGTTTGAACTTCATTTTGTTGATGTTCATAATTGGGTTGAACTTATTGTTTAAAGTTTTAAGTTGTAAATACAGAGTTAAAACTTCTTTTGATTGTTCATATGTTAATTTGAACATGTGTTTGAAGTTATTGTTGAAAAATATAGATTTTATCAAAATTGAGAAAAACAACATTAAGAAAAGTATAAAAATATTTATTTTTGTGCTTGTTTAGTGAATGAAATTTTTTTTTATCCCCATTTATAAATCAAGTATTTGGTTAATCTGTATTGAGTCTGATTTTTTGGAGACTAAAATCTTTTGATTTCTATTCCCTCGATTAGAAGAATATAAAATCTTGATCGAGAAGTCAGTATGAGAATTCGGTTCGAAGAATATAAAAACTTCACCGATTCGTTAAAATCTCTGTATTAGTTTCTGGAGTTTAAAATCTGTTGGATTTCACTCTGTTTGAATTTGATTATGATCTGAAGTCATAAAAACTTTGTCATGTTTCATAGTTCATTCGTTTGATGATTTGAATATATAAAAATTTTATCACTGACTAGAAACAAGTTGGCTAAAGATTAATTTCTTTATTGTTAGTATTCTGAAATACTAAAGAGTATGTCAAAGATTGACAAGAAAATGATGAATAAAACTGAATAATAAATTGATTTGATTGTGAATGGTGTTGTCCCAATGATAATCAATGTTGCGTCATTAAGTCGTTCAGGTATTGCTCTAGCAATGAAAACGATAGAGAAATAGAAAAATATTTTGGTGTGAACTTCAAAGAATGACAGAAATGATGTCATTTTGACTGGCCAAACTTGCAATGCAAATGTTCGCAAGTGTAAATCCTCATATTCTTAAAAAAAATTAAAAAAAAATAATGATTGAAAATTAATTGTCTGATTGAAAGAGCTTATGAGTCATTCCAAGATAGACGAGGATAATGAGTTGAATGAAAAAATCATCAATGATGGTTGGAAATCCTGTTAAGGATGATACTCCAAATAATAAGAAGATGAAGAAGTCTTCTAGACAAGAGAAAGAGCAGAATCAGAAAATGTTCAAAGGCAATTGCTACATTTGTTGTGATTTTGGCCACAAAGCTCAAAATAGTCAAGTTCTAAATAAGAACAAAAAAAGAGATAGATAAACATGTTGGAAACAACTAGAAAAATTGAAAATCTATTCGATATGATCACCAAAAGAAATCTAGTTGGATATCCAAATGAATGGTGGTTTAATTTAGGAGCCACTAGACATGTTTGAGCGGACAAAGAAGCCTTTGCTACTTATGATCCCATTGGTCCTAAAGAAGTGATCTTTATGGGAAATAATACAACAACCAAGTTTGAAAAAAGTGAGAAGATATTCTCAAAAGTGACTTCTGGCATAGTGTTGACTCTCAACAATGTTCTCCATGTTCCTACTATTAGAAAAAACTTAGCGTCAACAATACTTCTCATTAAAAATGGGTTTAAATGTGTTTTTTTTTTGGAGAAAATTATAATAAACAAGAATGAAACATATGTAGGAAAGGGATAGCTCAATGAGAGCCTTTTCAAACTTTATGTATTGGTTGTTGATATGAAGAAAGTTGAGGCTTCTTCTCACTTTCTAGAGTCAAGCAAATTGTGGCATAGTCGTTTAAGACATGTCAAGTAAAATTTTTTGCAAAAAATGATTAACTTAGAAGTTGATACAAGGATGCCAAGCTTGAGACCATTCACGCGTATCCAAGCTCAGGAGTTACCAAAACTCCAAAGTATGTTCATGTCCATGGTCGTGTGTGAATATGTTGTTTCTACATCTAAGGGACTACATGTATTGGTGTGTGAAGAGGTACCTTAAAGTGTGGCCACACCTTGGGCGCATATGGAGAGTATGTTGGACACAGGACCAATCTTCCCCTGATCTGTGGTCAATCTGCTGCCAATCTGCTAAAGCAGATACAACACATATCAAACCATTGTACTCTGCTCCTGACCTGCGGCCAATCTGCTGAAGCAGATGTAGTGCAGGCCAAGGCAGATTGGATGGAATTTTAGTCAAGGGCCAAGGGCAAGGGAGCCATTTATCAATTATTTTGTATTTCACTATATAAACAACATGTTAGGGTTATTTCTAAGTAGTTCATTGATGATATTTTAAGACATCAAACACTTGTAATATTTTGAACTTCTCTCTTCCATTTGAGAGGTCCAAAATTGAAACTCACAAGTAGAGTGATACTTGTGTTGTATCTTGCCTAGAAACTAGGATCTTGGGGTTCATTGAGTTCCTCTTGGTCCAAGTAAGAGTTTGGTGTTAACATTTATTAATCTTAGGGTTCTTACATGTTTTTAGGGTTCTTAGTTCTTGAATATTGTATGTCAAACTATCTATCCATCTCTTTTGTTATCATTGTGTTGTTGTTGATCTTTGAAGACTAGTGAAGCCGTGTGGAGATCTTTAGATTCATTAGATCTCTTGTTAACTTGTTGTTCTTGTTATTAACTTCATTTTCTTGTTCTAAAAATATGATATTGAAGTCTAGTGAAGCCGTGTGTGGCATATTTTGACTCACTAGCACATTGTTGTTCATCTTGTTGTTCTTGTGTTGGCTTGAATCTCATGATACACGCTTAGTCTTATATCAGAAGTTTTGCCAAATTTTGAGTGCAATAAATCAAAATGTCAAACGTGTGTGGAATCAAAGTATGCTAAGCCTCCGTATGAGTCTGATGAAAGGAATTCCAATCCCTTGGACTTAATCCATACTAATATTTGTGATATGAAGTCAACACCATTTCGTGGTGGAAAAAAAATATTTATAACTTTTATTAACGATATTATATATATTTGCTAAACAGTAATTATGAAGAAATAAATGCGTTTAGACAATATAAAATAGAAGTTAAAAATCATTTAGAGAAAAAGATCAAAACGATAAGAAGTGATAGGGGTGGAGAATATGAATCTCCATTTGCAGAAATATGTTTAGAGAATCGAATTGTCCATCAAACTACTGCTATGTATTCACCTCAGTCTAATGGAATTGTGGAAAGGAAAAATCAAACCTTAAAGAAAATGATGAATGTCTTACTTATAAGTTCAGGTTTACCACAAACTTATGGGAGGGAGGGAGAATTATCCTTACAGCTAACCGAATACTCTATAGAGTGTCCCATAGTAAGACATAATCGATTCCACATGAAAAATAAAAAAGAAGGAAACCTAACTTGAAATATTTCAAAGTGTGGGGGTGTCTAGCGAAAGTCCAAGTTCCTATGCCTAAAAAGGTGAAAATAGGACCTAAGTTAATGGACTGCGTGTTTATAGGATATGCTAAAAGTAGTAAAACATGTCAATTTTTGGTTCATAAATCCGAACATCCAGATATCAATGAAAATATAGTAATTGAATCGGATAATGCTGAGTTCTTTGAACACATTTATCCTTATAAAACTAAACTTAAACAGTCTAGTGGAGGGTCTAAACGACCTCGAGATAAACCAAGTGAGGATGCACATAATGATGAGAATTCAAGATATAGTACACGTCAAAGAACGTCAACCTCATTTGGATCAGATTTTGTGACATTTCTCTTAGAAAAATGAGCCTCAAACATTTAAAAAAGAGATTTTGTATTCGGACTCATCCTTATGGAAAGAGACAATCAATAGTAAAATTAAATCAATCTTAAGCAACCATACTTGTTGGTTGATCTTCCTCCAGAAAATAAAACTTTAGGTTCTAAATAGATCTTCAAAAGAAAAATAAAAGCAGAAGGTACCATTGACAAATACAAGGCAAGACTTATAGTAAAAGGTCTCAAACAGAAGGAAGACCTTGATTACTTTGATACATATTCGCCTATAATAAGGATAACGTCAATTTGGATGTTAATTGCCTTGGCAGTGGTATATGGTCTTGAAATCCATTAAATGGATGTGAAAACAACATTTCAAAATGGAGAATTAGATGAAGAAATTTAAATGGAATAAATCGAGGGTTTTGTGGTTCCTGGTAAAGAAAAGAAAGTATGCAAACTAGTTAAGTCACTCTATGGACTAAAATAAGCACCTAAATAATGGCATGCGACGTTTGACCAAACCATGTTGGCAAACGGGTTTAAGATAAATAAATATGATAAATGTGTTTACATTAAAGACACTCCAAATCACCAGGTCATTATTTGTTTGTTTGTAGATGATATGTTGATTATCAGTAGAGACATTTCTAACATAAATGCTACTAAACGAATGCTTGAGAGCAAGTTTAATATGAAAGACTTTGGAGTTGCGGAAGTGATCTTAGGAATAAGAATTCATAGAACTCCACAATGGTTGGCATTGTCACAACCTCATTATATTGAAAAAGTACTAGACAAGTTCAAGTATTTGGAATTTGATATTGCCAAGACTCGATTGGAGTACACAAGAGTGTTAGGATGTTTAATGTATATAATGAATTGTACACGATCAAACATAGCATGTGCTATTAGTAAGTTGAGTCAGTACACGAATAATCCCAATAAAACTCATTGGATGATAATGAAAAGAGTTTGGAGGTATCTTAAATACACTCAGGACAATGCTTTGCATTATAATAAATATCCTGCGATAATTAAGGATATAGTGATGCAAATTGGATCACCGGATTGAATGAAGTAAAATCTACGAGTGGATATGTATTTACTGTAGGTGGTGGAGCAGTATCTTGGAAATCGTCCAAACAAACATTTATTGCTCACTCTACAATGGAATTGAAATTTATCGCATTAGATAAAGCCAGTGAAGAAGTAGAATGGCTCCATAATTTCTTGAAAGATATTCCTTATTGTCCCAAACTATTGGTACTAGTATGTATACACTGTAATAGTCAAGCGACAATAGGTAGGGCAGGGAGCATGATGTACAACGGTAAATCTCGTCACATAAGACAGAGATATAATACCGTTAGAGAACTTCTATTTAGTGGAATTATCACTATTCATTATGTAAAGTCAAAGGATAATATGTTGAATCCACTTACAAAAGGCTTATCTAGAGAGGGAGTTGAGAGAACATCCAAGGGAATGGATTTACGGCCTAGGACAAGTTAGCATGGCGGTAACTCTACATAGCAGATTGGAGATCCCAAGAGCTAGGTTCAAGGAGATCAAACAAAGTTGTGTCTGACAGGTTCAACATTGTTAATATACCCAACTCATTCTCATGATGTAGGCAATGTTTAGTAAACAAGGATAAGACTTATGGTAAGAAGTCTTTAGTGATTATCCAAATTTGACAGATTTGACCAAATAGTTTAATCTATAGGATTGAACGTTTAGAAATCACCTATGTGAGGGCGAAGTGGAAGCCGCTTCAATGATAATGTTAGAAAAGGCTTATTTTTTAAGCTCTCATGAAATCGGGACATGTTCATGGATGAAACGAATAAAACTATAAGAATCATAAACGGTAAAAGGCTGGTTGTGTGACATATGTTATCTAGCTGTACATTAAAGCTCAACGGTTCAAAATATCAAATCAACTGCTTGATCTAGTGCATCCGATGTATGTTCACTATGGAAAGTTAAAAGGAAAATCCACTTTTCCAGATGCAATCAGTTTTTACTTGCTGATCACATACTTGTCTGTAAAGTTTTATAAAAAATAGTCATTCCCCTTCATGTGGAGGATTTTTGGGTTCAATTGGTGTGAATTAAAAATGAAAGGACACAACCCTTCGAGGAAAAGACACAATATTTCGGAAAAGGGGTGACTGTTCGGATAATTGTGACTGTTTGAAAAATACATACTGTTTCGAATGGACAGACATAACTATTCTGAAATAACACCTTTACAATAAACCTGCATTTTTTCAACAGGTTAAGTATGAAAAATTTTTGCATAAGAAAAATATTCTCTTGCTTCTAAAACTCTGTGTGATAATATCCCGTTGAGTGAGTTTGAAGAAAACTAGAAAGTTTGAGGTATCGCTACATTCAAGTTGTGAAGCCATTTTATCTTGGGAGAAAAATTTTGCAACCTCGGGTACTTGAGGGTAATTATTTCCTTAAGGACACTCTGTGAATTTGGAGGACTTGGCTTATTCTGTTTTTCATCTTATTTCTTAATAAAATAACACACTTCTTTGATAGTTCATATTGAACTAGTGTCGAAGGTATTGGAAAACTTCATAAGCATTTTTTATTTAATTTTGAATATGTGTTAAAATTATTTTTATCAAAATACAGTCCGGGGCTCAATAGCCACTACAGATTTGTTTCATTTCAACATGGTACCAAATGGTCAATAGAACAGCCATATCAATATGAGAGAATATCTTAATTTGTATAGGTGCCACTAGCTCGTCTGGGCGGTTGTTAACTACTGTTGTAATTTAGATATAATATTTATTTTGATTGTTATTTAATTTTTATTGTATTTGTAACTTCAGCGTTATGTAATGATGAAATGTCTTATTTTATGTAACGAATAATTTGGTGTGATGGTGACGTTATTTTTTCTTCTCATTTTTTATTCGCTTATTATTTAATAATCTTATTTTATTCTTTATCTGACTTTTAAAATATAGCTCTACCATGTACCCCACTTTTCTTGTATATTTACGTTTCAAATTGTTGATTTGTGACATTATTTAATGATGAAAAATGACACTCCCTTCATTTAAAAAAAATGACGTACTTGTTAATTTACTTCGGTTAAAAAAGAATGATCCTTCTACCTTTTTATCAATACTTTAATTTCAATTTTTCACATGACATATTTGAGAACACAATAGTAAAAAGTATTTTGATATATTTGACATAACTTTAATTTAACACCATAAGATTCAAAAGTATTTTTTATTTTTTTAAACTTCTTGCTAAATTTAAACAAGTCATTCTTTTTTAAACGGAGAAAATATAATGTATCTCAACGTTATATTCATAATAATAATACATTATGATATAATACAACAAAATATAAACGGACTACAATATTATATCATTCCTGCTTTGCCTTTATCAACTTTTATAGTCATGAACAGCTTTTAATGGTTTCATAATTAATGTGTGGGACGTTCTTAGAGGTTAACCCCATAACGAACTCTTAAGCTTATTTTTAAATTAATTCGATTAACTTAGGAAAATTCATGTGACCTTACTATATTACTAAGCCAAGAAATGAATCGGTCATAGTCATTCTTGCATTAGGAAATACGTTGCTACATGTCGTCTTGGTATTCTGTTAAATTGAATTCACTTGCCATTGCAAAAGATAACATAATGTTACGAAATGTGGATAGAAAAATATTCGGATATTTCTCAAACTTATAGCAGATAGAAAGAGCCACAATATGACAAGTGGATCTCGTGAAATGAGTTGCTTGTTGCAACGAAGGAATATTGTGAGTATGATTGGTGGAATAAAATTTTCACCATTAACCAGAGATTTTGGATGGGTTTCTGATACCAATTGCATGAAAAAAAAATTGTGGCCAACATTTGGTCTTCTAGGGAAGCTTTTCTAAGTTTACTTCTTAAAACTTTAGAAATTAAGAACAAATCTAGTAAGTGAAACATAATGTGCGACATTATTATTCAAAATCAGTTTACAAAAAACAGAAAGTATAAATAAATAGGAGTGAAAAGAAGAGCAACAACTACCAGAAGATTAAATATTCAATAACTGGCTAGCTCTCTATTTTTCTAAACTCACATGTAGAAGGTACATATAGTGTTACACCCAAATTGCATTTGCCTTTATAAGCAATTGCTTAAGCTTATTGCCCCTCAAATTAAGGCTCATAATCTCATTAGAACCACCAACCAATTCTTTCCCAATGAACACTGCTGGCACACTGGGCTGACATCCTAATTCAACCAATGCTTTCTCCATTTCCCTCCCATTTGGAAGTTCATCAAGGTCATAAACTGTGGGGTTTGCACCGAAGCTACGAATTAGGGTTTCAATGCTATGAGACATACAACAACTACTCTTGGTGAAAATGACCACTGGACTTTCCGCTCCCAACTTCATCACTCTTTCCATATTCAAAGACTTCAAGAAATGTAATTCTCAATTTGCTAGTGTTCTTGATAATTCCGAGTTAAAGGAAGATATGTTTTCTTTTGTGTATCCTAATGTAACTGTGGAAATTGTGAAGAAGAGAATGATGAAAAATATATTGAAGGGTGAGTTGCTGTGAGAAATCTGAACTTGAATGAAGCTATATATAAGGGATTAAAGGTGAGTGTGGAGCGTGGGAAAAGTTTATACGTAAAAATGTCCATAGCATTTCGGATCATTACAATAATAAGATATGATTGGTTATCCACCTGGAATCTTAAGCAGCACAATCTATCTATCATGGTCATCGAGATGGAAAAGGAGATCAGAAAAGTTAAGTTTTGCTCTTTCATCAGTTGTGTATATTATTGATAATATATTCGTAAAATTGAATTTTTATTTTTTATTTTTTTGAGTAGTTGATGGGGTTTAACATAATTGTGACACCTAGACAAATTTGATATCAGCAAAATATTAAAGAAATGTTGGGTATATTAAAAACGAGTCTTATATCCTAGTAATACATTTTAAAATTGTGGAGCCTACGTAAAAAACGGACAACATCATCCTTAGTGGGTTGGTGTTATAAATAATATCCGAGTGATTCAACATGCTACCTTGGGCGATTGTGGGGAAAACTTCCGTGTTCACCTGAGTTTAGGCGAATGTCACATTTTTAAGTTGATGGCGGGGAAAACCTCAATAAGGATGCCTACTCCCTAATGGGAATGGTGTATGTGGCACCCTTACCAAATCACGCATTGAAATAATATGAGAGATGTTTCATAATATATAAGAAAAAAGCCTTAGACCCTAATGACACATCTAAGGTTGTCTGAGCATAGATCCAAACCGAAAAACATCACCGGTTAGTGGGACCTATACAGATGATAACAGGTCACTTCGTGTAGAACCTTGGGAAATGGCAGGACAAACATCAGTATTTTTCGATAAATCTACACACATCCATGAGATGATAGTGGAGCAAATCTCAACAAGGATATTCAGTTCATAAGGGGGTGTATATGCTATTATAAGCAGACCTTACATCGATAAAATAGGAGAAAAATGTTGGATATATAAAAACAACCTTAGACCTAGTGGCATGCTTTAAAGCCTTTATAGTTTTAGGCTCAAAGCAGACAATATCATCAATGAATTGCTCGTTACTGTTACAACCACCTTTTGATCAAAAGATGAATAAAAAATGTTATAAAGAAGAAAAAGAAAGTAATATTTGTAATTACTAATTTGTGTGATATCCTAGAGAAACTGGTCTACATGCATTCGCGAATAGTACGATTTCTACTGTAGATAACTCATATACGAGGTCTAATAATTATAATAGAGAAAAGATACATGTATCTATAGTTTAGTAGGTAAATGGAATTTAGAATACATAGTCTTAAGTAATTAAGAATTTCGAACTATTAAAGTGCGCAAGAATTCCGAACTATAAAAAGAGTTTAAGAAAATAAATAGAATTTTTTTATTGCTGTGATTTTGTTGGAACATATTGACACTCAGTTAGTTAGTTAGCTAATTAGTAACTAAATTAGTTGGCTGTAGAGATAGTGTACAGAGTTACTGTTCCATTGAATTAGTTAATTGTGTGAGGTAGCAATTAATAATTTGAGTGAGTAAAGTGGCGGGGTCACGATATTCACTAAGGTGGTTCATAAGTGAACATATGAACTAAACGAAAGAGGTTCAACATCTAATATATATATACATAAAAAATAATTTTAACCATGCATATATAGCAAATTTTCTACCAATGGGGGTTCGGATGAACCCCTCAGCAAAGGCTAGCTCCGCCCCTGTGTGAGTCGGCTTAGGAAGCTTCTAGAACATGTAAATCAAGTCTCTATATATAGATGCATAGCTGAAATCACATTGTAAGATAACATTTTCCAATATACAACCTTTCTTTCTTTTACTTTGTTCATGAAAGCTTACACTGTTAAGCTTCTTATTCTCTAAGCTTGATAAAGTTTTGTCATGGTATCAGAGCCACGATTATAGGGAAGATCAGTATAGTTTAGATCTCTATTGTATTGGAGAAGTAGTTTTCTATTCAAATTGAAGTTTTTTGGTTCGATTGAACTTAGTTTTTTATTCTGAAACTGACGTAGAAAAGCTCAAAATGGCACAAAAAATCAATTCGAGTGATCCTTTATTTATAGGAACAACAGATATATCTGGTATTTGATAACACCCAACTTACACTTCAAATTTAATGCAAGGCGGACGTTGTCAATATAATACCCAACTATAAGTTGGGGTTGAATCCACGAGGAGTGCAAACTTAGGATTTACAACTTGTAAGTGTTGAGAGCTAACTATGTATTAACCCGTAATGTCAAATTAAACAATAAATGAAGATAAGTTGAGGGGAATGGTTTTAAGTGAAGTTAATGGCAACAAAAATTGACACTATTGTGAGATTGACAAATTTAGGATTATTTCCAAATTGAGAGAGGTTTTGGGGTTATGTCATCTTAGGTGGGATTCATGCTTGGGTAATCAACAATTAGTTCAAGTTTAGTTAAGGGTTTTGAGTAGGCTAGATTTTAGGTATTGGTGTTAATCTTTAAATAAAACACAAATTCTTACTCATGGATTCTTTCGAACACCTCATGAGTATATCCAACTTAGCAATCTGCTACTTCAATTAACACCCTTATTTTATGATGCTATTGAATAAGCTATCTCAAATAATGCCTTTTTTTCTAAAGTGATGTTACTCAATAAGCTAACTCAAGTTATTGTTCGCAATTACTCTTTACCCATATACCTCTTTCAAGGATGATATTGGATCTAAGCCATTTGGGGTTTTCATCCACAATTCTCAGTTCAAATATAGAGTAAAAGAAAAATCCATCACCATTAACTAATTAATTGGACTAACAATCAACACCCACACATTATTCACTACCTAATCAAACAAAACCCTAAGAGATAAGTTGAGCTACTTATGGAATTAAAGGAAAGAAAGATACCCAAATTGCCATTCAACTCATCTATTTGAAAGCAAAGTAAATATATAATCCCAGCTTTAAATTCAATCAAAGAAATCCAAATCTTTCTCAAACTCTCAGAAATGGAAAATTTAATGCTTAAAACGTGAAGGGTTTAGCCTTTTATATCTTGGGATTTTGTAAAGTGAAACGCCAAATCTGCCCCTTAGATTTCCCGACCCGTCATGATCACCATCATCAACCACAATCGCGATAGCACGATCAAGTTCCTATGTCGTGGTAACAACTCCGTGAATGCCAACCCTTGGCTTGCGATCGCAGCAAGTCTAGAATCTCAATCCATTGCGATCGTGACCCTCAGAGTGCGATCTCAGCATCTGAGGGTAGTAACCTGGGGCTTGTATTCAGCCTTTGTCAATCTTTTTGCCATTTCCTTTCCTTTCCAGCTTTGTCTTCACTCTTTTTCATCAGGTTTTACCTTCAAGATTACAAACATTGGAAATTATCTCATATATTCAGTCATTTCACAATAGTGTGAACGAATTTAGATGTAAATGAGTGGTAAATTTTTCACTCATCAACACCACCTACTTAAGATCTTGTTTGTCCTCAAGCAATACTACCTCACACATAATAAGACTAGTCAAATTTGTAGTCCACACTTTTCTGCCAAATGATAACCATGATTTTGAACTTGATTAGTACTCACGATTAGTCAACAAGCATGAGAAGTTCTATTTGAACAAATCCCCTTAAAATCAATCGCATTTTCAAGGATGCAAAGGACTTTGATAAACAATCAAGTAACAATAACTAACTCTCAAGAGGTGACTCTCTATCAATTGTGACTCAACTACACTCCTTTACGTCATTTTCAAAACATGACAATATCACTAAATTATATTAGCTTACATGCTTTCTCAAGAAAAGAAGTTCTAACACACCATAGTTTCAATCATGCAACAAGGGACTAATGTACAAGCACTCACACTCACAAAGAATTTCTTAATGCAGACAAGTATCATGCCATATGCTTGCCCTTATTTTCAATCACTACTAACTCGAAGATTCTAGATTGTAGATCTCAAAGGGACTTCTCAATATTATAATATAGGCTCGAGGAAGGGTAGGATAAACATTTAGGATAGAAGTGACTACACCTTCCTTGAATTCTACCTAACATACTAACTTAATTCAATCTTTGGATTATTGGCCACTCAATTCATTTTTCAATCACACATGTGCCTATCTTTACCACATTAGTTCACTCACCTTTTGAAAGAATTTTCTTTTCATCTCTTCCCTTTTTGTCATCCCATGTTTTTGCTTATTTTGTTGCTCCCTTTCTCTTTTTCTTTTAATTATCATCAATGATTTGCTCCTAGGTACTTATTTCCAAGACTATGGCCCATGATCACCTTTTTCAAAGATCCACCACCCCTAACTTAGGCTTTTAGCCTCAAGTTGGTGATTTTAAGTTCAAGGAGGGTACGGTTTGAAAGAGACGTAATCTTTCAAAAGGTTCAAGTCTTATAACGCAATTTCTAAAGAAAGGTTCATCGTGTCAAGAGGGGTGACTAGGGATATCATTCAAGCATAGGTAGGATTTTTAGGCTAAAGTTATTTTCAATAATTACAAAGAAGGCCTAAAATCATTTCATTGACCACGTATAATCAAGATTAATTTTGAAAGACCAACAGAACAATTTCTAGGTTACACAAGTAAGCATGAGAGTCAATCAACTAAAGCTCACCACAAATGGCATGCTAACTTTTTTAGGATAATCAATTGTATTTCCTACTTGATAGAAAAAGGAGTTAATCATTACACACTACCAACTAAAGAATTTGGAGTCACAAAAAGAGGTAAATCGTTGTCACAAAATCATTCAATCCCATGCTCTTGATTTATAAAACATTTTTTTATACGGAGGGGGATGTTTTTTTCGCATTTCACCATGCAAGATTAGCTATCACTAGCACCAAATCGAGCCGTCATATCACATTTTGGTTCTCGTAAGGGTGAACCATATGGCTACTCAGATTTCACTATAAGAGTAGCAGCAATCGCAATTTATAATGCTATGTGTACTCAAACTTCCCCTGCATCTATGACTTCGAACATCCAACACATGAAGACTTCCCTTTAAGAATGTCGTCACTTAATATATCATAGGGAAAGGATCGTCTAACATCAATATCAAAAGAAAAATAAAAATCTAGAAATGAAAAATAAAAAATGACTCATCCACAAAACATAGGCGCCATCAGGATACCCAATATTACAATCTTAAAATCATCAAATTATCCAAACAACTAAAAATCAAATCTTCCAAATAGAACATAAAACATTCGAATAAGTATTCAAATAATACAAACCCAATACCAAATATGAAATAAATATAGAGACAAGCACGCTCCCAACTAAAGAGCACGTAGTGTCCTTACTACATAATATGAAAGCAAAAAAATAATTTATGGGGCGCCTTGAATCTGCATCAAGTGCTATCATCACTTGTCATCTCCTCATTGGCATAATCAAAATTTGGATTTTCTTTGTTAGACCACCTAGCTAGAATCTTATCATTAATATCTGCTCTGGGAGAAGGAAGTCTCTCTCCGCGATTCAGTACCTTCCATAAGCCCTTCACTCCTTTCCATATGTGATTGAAAAAACTTGCCTATCTTCTTATTTTTCTTCCTTATCTTATCATGAGAGTTGCGTAGATCACGATGTGATTGATGTGCCTTTTGATCCTTAATAAGCCTCTCATCATCACTCTGGGTGACATAGGAGTAACAACTGGTAGAAAACTCACCCGCCCCCTGAGGTAATTTGGACACTAACTTATTCACTATCCTCATCTGACTCAAGAGCTACTCAAATGGCCCTGGTAAGGGTGGCCTACAAGAATTAAGATCATCATCTATTGACTTACCCAAATCGATCTTTTTCTTTTTGCTCTTTGAAGTTGTGCCCTCACCACACATATTCAGTAGGTAAATAAGTGTCTTTAGGGATATACAGTTGTCCCTCGAATATTCCTCAACCTCGACTCTCTTGCATAACTTAGTGATCAGAGATTGGAATATGAGCATGGGGCCACGTTGATTCTTGTAATGTCTGAGCTGTGCAATCATAAATCAACCAACATTTAAAGAGATGTTGTCTATGAGGCAAACTACCATCTGGGCTCGCATAACTAGGATGTGAGACATGCTGGTGGTAGGAGAGACATGACTATAGATGATAGTCAACCAAATCCGAGCTTCAGTTGTGAAATTATTTAAGGTGATCTCTGCTTTTGTGGTGGCCCATGGAACCTCTCTTCCTAGATATAGCTGTGAGAATAACCGGCTCCCTGAGGCATAATCTTTTGCGTCAAACTTCCTTAGGTTGGATTCCGGTAGTCCATCTAAACCATTGATTGCCTCATACCCAAAATTCACCACCTTACCCCTAATATTTATGACTAGGTTGGAGAGATTTAAAAATTTTAGGTTTGCGTAAAATTCCCGTACCAATTGTTCATTTTCTTTATAGGGGTTCGGGGCAAAATATCTCTAGCCCATAACTTTTAATCTTTGACAGAAGGCTGGGAGTTTTTCAGGCACTTGTTCCAGTGAGATGACCCACTTAGGGAGTAGTTTCTTTTGGGCCAGATCCTCATAGTACACAATCCAGCAATCATAAGTGAGGAAGCGAGTTTGTTCAAAGTCTGCCATGTCTAACCTTTTGAAGCCGATTCTTGGATGCAAATGAGGATGCCTAGCACTTTCACAATCGTTTTGAAATGATAAAATTTAAAGAATTTAGAGTTTTAAAGGAGGTTTGTGCAGGGTACCATTTTGGAGATGGTTTTTTATAACCGTCAGCTTTGTGATCGCAATTATCCCTGGCGATCGCGATCAATCGGGGATAGCAATCGCAGTCAGCCTTCACAATTGCGACATCAAGACTAATCTAGGAGAGGCTAAACCTCTTGATCGTGATCGAGATTAACTAGGGTTCGCGATCGCGATACCTGATACCAAGTTCAATTCCCCTATTTTTCAGCGATTTCACCTCCAACTCAACTTCACTCCACTTGTTTCCTCCCAATCAATCAAATACACTCTTAGAGTGCCACAATTTTATGGATTACGTAAATACAAAAACAAAATCTACTCTAACCATCACAATTAAAAGAATACGAGCCAAATTAATGGCAATGATAGGTTGGCTCCCATCCAACGCTTGATTTAACATCGCGATACAACGTCCATCTATAATCAATTTGGATCCTTGGATTGAAGTGACCCAAGATCTATTACCACATCATCGATCACTTTCTCATCTACCATATTAATTTCCAACACCACTTGTAAATCCATCCAGTTGCTTCTTATTTTTGCACATACTGAAAGAGACTTCATCACTGTGTATCTAGAATTTCATCTCTTTATATTCCATATCAACTTGATCTCTTCTGGTGGATAGGAATGGCCTACCAAGGATGATTGGTATCTTATGATCAATCTCACAATCGAGGATGACAAAATTATCCAGAAGGATAAATTGGTCGACCTTAACTAACACATCATAAACATGCCCATATATTTTTAAATTAAATGGTCAGAACTCAAGAGTATTATGCTGATGGGTGTGTAAGAACCCAATCCTAGATTTTGAGACATTACATATGACATTAAGTTGATACTAGCTCTAAGATTACACAATATCTTTTCAAATTTGTACATCCCGATGGTGTAAAGATTGGTAAATGCACCTGGGTCTTCATTTTTCTCTGCCGTTGTGTTTGCCACGATAGTACTACAACTATGAGTCACGTCCATAGTATTATGATCCACAAGCCACTTCTTTGACTTTAAGCTCTTCATGGACTTAGCATACCCCACATCTCTTGGATAACTTCCAACAATAAAATATTGATCAAAAGGTTGCTAAGTTTTGCAAGGAACTTTTTAAACTTGGCATTGCCAACTTTCTTCTTAAGCCTTTGTGGAAAAGGTGGAGGAATTTTCATTGGGGGTAATGGAATGCTTTGAGGTTCATTCACCTTATTCTCATCACCATCAATCATTTTAGAACTTTCCTCCTCATCACCCACTTCTTTAACTATCATCAGTTTCTCACTAATTGTTTCCTTCGATTTTGAAGTATCAACACATTTTTCTTCTAGCCTGTTTCTTTTTACACTTGTTTCCTTGTCATGTGACTTTTGTTTGGGACTCTCATTGACCTCAACCATATTTTCACTGAGATTTCTACTACTTCTAGTGACGATAGCCAGAATATGCACATCATTTTTGGGATTGACCACTGTGTCACTAAGAAAACCTCCTTTAGGTCTAGGATTAAGTTTAAGTAGAGATTTGACTCACTTATGTTTCTAATTTTTTTATTAAAGCTGATGAGAGATGGTCATTTGGCTTAACTAAAAAAATTTACTCTTTATCTCCTTACCATTTTGTTGGTCCCCTCTACACGCATTAAAATTTGAGCCAAGACATTTTTATGGTTGAATTTTATGGATCCATGGAGTTTGACTCCTTATTTTTGGGCCTATCATGAGGGGAAATATACTCATCATAGTCCCTCTCTTTATCTCTCCATTCTTGACCATGACAACGATCTCTATCCCTCTAATCTCTTTCCCAATCTCAATCTTTCCAACCTTGATTCCTATTTTGCCTTTGATAGGCAGGGCGGGAACCTCCCAAATTATTTGAAAGAAATCTAATCTTCTCATCAATCTTCTCCCCTTATTCATCATTATAAGACCTAGGACTCTTGGAAGCCACGACATTTATGGCCTTAGGAGGAATGCCCACCACATATTTAGTAAGAAGGTAAAGTTGGGTCATTACTTTGTCATATTCTCATCCCTTTCTTCATCCTTCTTCTTTTGCTATTTTCTTACAAAAAAAGCCACGGGGGACCCGGCGGCTACCTCGGTGTCCCTCGTATGCCATCCTCTATTTTGCTTTGTCACTTGCTCTAATAAAGTTGCTGCAACACTATAAGATAGCTTAACAAGAGAGCCTCCAACCACATTATCAACCACACTTTTGTTCAATTGGTCCAATGCCCAATAGAAAATTTGGTGAAGCATTTTCTATGGCACTTCATGATTTGGGAATTGCATCAATTTGAATTTGTCATATTTTATATAAGGGTTCACCACTAAGTTGGAAAAATTTATAATCTCGTCCCTTAGTTACAACATCTGAGAAGGTGGGAGTTATATGTCCAAGAATGCATCGGTGAGATCAAACCAAGAAGTGAAAGATCTCATGGGTAAGGACCACAACCATAGAACCGCTTCTCTCATCAATGGAAATAGAAAAGTCACAACCGGATTAACTCTTGAGAAATGTGGGCAATATCAAATGGAACGCACACATCAATGAAATTTTTTAGATGTAGGTAGGCTTCTTTATATATTGTCCTCTAAATAATCCCTTTATTTGAAGTAAATGAAGCATCATATTAGTGACATAAAATACTCTATTCCCTTTCACCGATGAAATGCGGATGGTACTAGCACGCCCCATATCTCCAAGATTATCTATATCCTCTATCCCATCAAAAGAGCCATCATTACTACCGATTGGATCATGGTATCGTGATTGCTATGATAATAATCTAACAAAATAAAAATGCAACAAACAAGGTGAAGCAAACACTACAGCTTACACAAGATTACTAACAATACTAGACAAGTGAAAACTATGTTTCACTCCCCGAAAATGGTGCCATTTTTTATAACACGCAACTTATACTTCAAATTTAATGTAAGGAGGATATTTTCAATATAATGCCCAATTATGAGTCGGGATCAAATTCATGAGGAGTGATAACTTAGGATTCACAACTTGTAAGTATTGAGAGTTAACTATGTGTTAACCTGTAATATCAAATTAAATAATAAATAAAAATAAATTGGGGGTGTGGTTTTAAGTGAAGTTAAATGCAACAAAAATTGACATTATTGTGAGATTGACAAATTTAGGAGTATTTCCAAATTGTGAAAGGTCTTGGAGTTATGCCATCTTAGGTGGGATTCATGCATGGGTTATAACAATAAGTCCAAGTATAGTTAAGGGTTTTGGGTAGGCTAGATTTTAGGTCTTGGTGTTAATCTTTCAATAAAAACACCAAATATCACTCATGGATTCTTTTGAACACCTTATTTCTAAGATGATGATATTGAATGAGTTATCTCAAATAACACCCTTATTTCTTAGATGATGCTACTTAATAAGCTAATTTAAGTTATTGTTTGCAATTACTCTTCACCCACACCCCTCTTTGAAGGATGATATGGGATTCAAAACATGGGGTTTTCACCCACAATTCTCAATTCAAACATAGAGTAAAAGAAAAATCCATCACCATTAATTAATTAACTGGACTAACAATCAACACCCACACATTATTCACCACCTAATCAAACAAAACCACAAGAGATAAGTTTAGCTACGCATGGAATTAAAGGGAAGAAATATACCCAAATTGGAATTCAGCTCATCTATTGAAAGCAAAGTAAATATATGCTGCAAGATTTAAATTCAATTAAAGAAATCAAAATCTCTCTTAGGAACACACCTCAAATTATTTCTCACTCATAAAATTATTCTCAAACTCTCAAAACTGGAAAATTGGATGCTTAAAATGTGAAGGGTTGAGCCTTTTATATCTTGGGATTTTCAAAAATAAAATTCCAAATCTGCCCCTCAGATTTCCTGACCCGTCGCGATCACCATCATCAATCGCGGTCACGATACAGTGGTGGAACTCTGAGGGGCACGAGGCCTGTGATTATTCCAGTCCTTGGCTTGCGATTGCAGCATGTCTGAAATCTCTATCTGGTGATACTATAATCGCAAGCCAAGGCCTGTGATTATTGTCATTTCAATAGACACACCAAAGAGAATATTTATAAGGTAATAGTTATCTTAATGAGTGGAAACAAATGAGAAAAGAAAATAATAACAATAGAGGTTCAAAGGGATTTATGTACAAAATCTATATTGGTGAATATAGTGGTGGAACTCATCAGGATCATTGGAGGTTTAATACTCAAGGGCATCATGGAAATCAATTTGCAGGTCAAGTCAATACTCAAGTTTCACCTAACAATTTTGACAACCAGTTTGTTATTGGAGATTCAGGTCAATCTACTTTGACTAGATATGGAGGTCATAAGGAAACTAATAGTCCAATGCTTTCCAAAGAAAAAGAGTTCACTGATGGATAATACAATCAGGTCATGGAGATTTTGAATAAGGATCAACTGATATGAAGCAGGTTAATATATCAAGTATAACCACCTGTTTATTCTCTAATGTTGAGTCACAAGAATGGATAGTGGATTTTGATGTTATTCACCATATTACAACAAGCAAAAATATATTCAAAAGGAAGAAAGTAGTTAAAAAGAAATAGATAGAGTGAGTTTTCCAAATGGAGCAAAGGCTGACATATCACTCATTAGAGAAGCATTGGTGTTGGAAAATGAAACTGTGAAAGATGTATTATTTGTACCTGATTTCCAACTGAGTCTGCTATCAATTTCTAAGGTTACTAGATAACTATCTTGCTTTGTATCTTTATATCCTAACTTCTGTGTGTTTTAGGATCTCTTAAATGGCAGGATGAAGGGGATTGGTACAGAAAAAAGTGGCTTGTACATTCTCAACAGTGAATTTAGAGTGAGGAATGAATTTAAAGTTCAGGAGAAGCTAGTAGCAAGTATAGCCATGCATGATAACAATCTATGGCATAACAGACTTGGACATCTATCTTCACAAGTATTGAGATCACTAGATCTGCTAAGTCATAGTAAGGATGCTAAACTTCTGAATAAGTGTCATATTTGTCCACTAGCTAAATGGACTAGACTATCATTTTCTGTTAGAGAAACTAAGTTAAGTGTATGCTTTGATGTTGTGCATATGGATATGTAGGGTCCTTATAAAACTTTAAATTTTGATTAAAAAATTCTACTTTTGATAATTATGGATGATTATAGTAGATACACTTGGATCCATATATTGTAGCTTAGATATGAAAGTATTCTAGCTCTCAAAGATTTTTTAATGATGATTAAAACTCAATTTGGAACTAGTGTTAGGTTATAAGAACTGATAATGGGACAGATTTCTTCAATAGTCAATGTACTGCCTTATTCAAGTCCTTAGGTGCCATATATCAAAGTAGTTGTCCTTATACACCACAACAAAATAGTGTAGTAGAAAGAAAACACTGGCAAATTCTAACTACAGCTAGAGCTATTACGTTTCAATCACAAATATCTATTAGATTTTAGGGCTTGGCTGTTTAAGCTGCAATGTATATTATAAATAGACTACCATCATCATCTATAGATGGTAAAAGTACATATAGAGTATTTTTTCTAAGGCTCTCTCTATTTATGTTATGGTTCAACATTGCCTAAGACTGATAAGTTTTTTGAAAGGGCTAGACCTGTAGTATTAATAGGGTACTCTACTTCCTAGATGGGATATTTATTGTAGGATTTAAGATCCAACAAGCTATATGTTAACAGGGATGCGACATTTCAAGAAGTTGTGTTTCCATTTGTCAAAATCATTCTAATAAGGTGATTCAACACCATGCAGATAGTTGTGATGATGTAGACTCATAAATATCTGCAGATTCTAATGATAACCATGCCATGAATGAAGAGCCTCTCAAGATGCATTAGTACTTGCACCACCAGTTGGCATTGATCAACCAAATGAACTAATGCCTTCACATCTAGACAACACAGACCTTATATTTTGTCAACCTAGAAGAACACCTAAAGTGGAAAAGCAATTGTCACGACCCGAGCGGGGGCCCTGGCTGCGACGAGCATCCCCAACCATGAAGGCCCGGGCACCCCTTTCTATCCGACAGTCATGAATACCATTCATATACAATAAGGAAAAAATGCGGAAAAGAATTACAACGGAGTCATAGTCAACTTTTATTTCGAAATTATCAATACTAAAATGAGTTCATAAAGATCAACAACATCTAACACTAGTCTGCGAAATCTCTACTGACTGAAAATAACCACTGTTTGAAGACTGGGACAAGACCCCAATCGGACCGTGAATCAAAATAAAATAACAATAATAAGTTCTAATCCAGGCTTTCTGAAGTAAGGGAGGCTCACTAGTTGCTAACTTCAAACAAGTCAATCTACTGCTTAAGGGACCTCAAGACTGTGTCTCAAAATCCTGAAATATAGGGGGTCAATACAATTGAACTGGTACGCAGAGCAATCCAAAATAATGCTTTTATATAAATAAAATAATTGAGAGAAACTTATAAAATATCATGCATGATATAGTTCAAAATTATAACGCCCTGGAAAACAAGTCTCGGAGCGTCACACGGTGCTTGAGGCTACGATAGCCCCAAGCTAACCCTTTGAGCCATTTTCATTCAGTTCAACATAAATCAACGGGTTTCCCATAAATAACCCTCAAATATCCACAGAGTAATCATCATCCAAGAATAAAATAATTTCAGAAAGATAACAAAATACGACTTATTAGTCAACTCCCAACATCTATACTAGTTTGACAAGCCTCTAAGTAAATCAATAAAACCAGCGAGCCATTGAGACATGCCCCAACTGACTCATGCTCAGTTATCAAATGTAAACGATTCTATGAAATCAACATCATACATCATATCCTCGGAACATGAGGACTTACCACAACAGAGGATGTAGAATAGCATGACCGAAGAATCACTGTCGAACTTGGAACTAGCACCTGAACCTACATTCCAAGAAAATGTAGCCCACATCCGAAGATGTGGGTCAGTACCATGGAAAGGAACCGAGTTTATGGGGGTGTATGCAGTTTTATAAACATCATCATCATAAATATTTATAAGAAATATGCAGGATGTATGAAAGACTCACATAGCCCAAAGAACATCATCATAATCATGAGAGGATGAAATAAGTATAATAACACATGTGAGTCATCATATAATTTGTCAATCGCTTTCAGTTCATCAAGAATATCAATTCTCACAATGTAAATATCATTTAAATCTTTTGAAAGAATAACTTTCACAATTCCACTTTCAAATCACTTCACCGTTCACCATAGACACAAGGAAACACACACACACACTGGGAGATCCTATAACCGACATAAACCATGTGAGCCACATAGAGTCCAACATCCAACCCATGTTGGGGAGAGCCGTCCTATCCTTGCCATCGGAGTAGGACTTCCAATATCAATCCAAAAACACTAGTGATCACTATATAAATCAGCCTCAGGCTCACGTCCTATGGGGGCACGTAGTTCTAGGGAAGTAAGGTCACTTTATACCTCCCACTCGGTGCTAAAGATTACTCCCAGACTTAGCTCAGATTATTTCAAAGACAATCCGTAACAAAACAACTTTCATCAATATGTAAGCATACATCGGGAGCCATCATGCTATCTATTTATCATAATCAAACACGTTATGGATTTCTTTCACATTCGAGTTTAAAGTGACTCCATTAAGACCAAAAGGTCAAATCATTCAACGCATCTCAAATATTCAACATCAACGTGCTTATAGTACATATTTTCTCAAAGACACAATTTGAAATGGGGTTCAAGACCCAAATATCAAAATCATGATAAATATCATTCAAGATTCATGCTTTATATCACCACACATGTAAATCCATCTTTCAAAATCATAGACATCAAAATTTAATAATAAACATCATAGAATATGAGATCATGATTCAAAATCATAATAATCAAGTAAAAATCATGTCTTCGTAAAGAAAATTACTTTTGGGCACAAGAACGAAAGAGTGCTCTTGGGAAAAAAACCCCACATACCTTGAAATTGACCTCTTGAATATGGAATCTTGTTCACACAAATAAAGGGTACTCCTCGAAGGTCTCGAGATGATGATTTTGATTATCGGATCAAATTTGAATTTCTACGGTGAAATTGGAAGATATTTAGAGCTCAAAATGGACCTAGGGTTTAGTTCTCTCAATGTTTTTGATGGAAGAACATGAATTTTATGGCTCAATATAGGTATAAATGGACAATTTTCATCCATAAAGTGAAGGCATAATGATCAAAATGCCCTTAAAAAATCAACTAATTCTCGAATCTGTCCTTTGGTGCACTGTTTTGATAGTCTGAAGTAGATCAACCATAACATTTTACTCCATTATCCAAATTGGATGAAACCAATTTCATTAGAAAGAGGACTCTCATATCTTTCCATTTATATATAGTATCTCATCTAGATCATTGTGTACGAGGAGTTATGATTGTTTGAAGTTGATCCAAAAATTCACTTTTGATAGGTTGAAGTAGATCAACCAAAATTTTTTTCTCCAATAGACAAATTGGATCAAACCAATTTCATCGGAGAGAGGACTCGCAGAGCTTTTCATTGATATATAGTAGACTACCCAGATCATTATGTACAAGGAGTTATGATCATTTAAAGTTGGAGCAAAAATACTCCAGGCCTCAGTACTTTTTTCTACACGTTTTACTGTTCACTACTATTCATGGTTCGATCGGAATGTCCATAACTCGTTGCTTAGGTGTCTGTTTTTGATGAGCCACATATCGTTGGAAAGCTTATTCGATATTCTATGCAATGGTGGGTCATAATCTAAGATATTCCACACAAAAAATTTATAATTCATTTTAGAAGATAGAACCCAACACGTTTATGCACAAAATTTCAACGAACAAATTCCCGAGGTATTACATCATCCCCCCTTGGAAGCATTCATCCTCGAATGACGCTAGACATGCCAAGATTAGATAGGGAATAGAGCATACAACTGAAACCATTCGTTAGATTCATCACCACATCGTTTCTCACTCCGAATGTAACATAGAATGCATAAATTCAAGAAACTACAGCTGAACACATAATAAATGACAGCTGAACTGCTGCAACTTTTATCAAAAGTGCATGATTTAGGAAAAAACAGTACCTTCGGCTTGATCAGAGTTCATGAAAAATGGGTGCGGGTACTTGGATCGCATATCCGCCTCAGTTTCCCAAGTTGCACCCTTAACATATTGGTTTCGCCACAACACCTTGACCAAGGGAACTTCTTTGTTCCTTAGTCTTGAGACACTGAAATCAAGAATCTCAATCGGAATCTCATCAAAAGAAAGATTTTCTTGAATGTCAGCACTCACAAAGGAATCCAGTACCACAGCATCGCTAATATGCTTTCTAAGCATGGAGACATGGAATATTGGATGAATAGAGAACAACTCAGAAGGAAACTCGACCTCATAAGCTACCTTACCAACACGGCTAAGAATTTTGTAACGACCAACATAACGGGGAATAAGCTTCCCCTTCTTTCCGAATCTCTTCACCCCCCTCATGGGTGAAATTTTTAGATACACTAGGTCACCAACTTCAAACTCAAGGTCTCTCCTTCTAACATCCGCATATGACTTCTGACGACTTTGGGCAGTTTTCAACCTTTCCCTAATCAAATTAACTTTTTCCATAGCCTCGAGTACTGAATTAGGACCACTCAAAGCTATTTCACCCACCTCAAACCAACCTATGGGTGATCTACACTTCCTCTCATACAAAGCTTCAAATGGAGCCATGCCAATACTAGAGTGAAAGTTGTTATTATAAGCAAATTCTATCAACGGTAAGTGATCATCCCAACTTCCCTTAAAGTCAAGTGCACAAGCTCTCAACATATCCTCTAAGGTCTGGATGGTCCGCTCAGCCTGACCATCGATTTGCGGATGAAAATTAAAACTCAAAAGCACTTGGGTACCAAGGCCCTTCTGAAAAGCTTTCCAAAATTATGAAGTAAACTGAGTACCCCTATCCGAAATGATAGACAAGGGAACTCCATGCAGCCTGAGTAGCTCTCAGATATACAATCTAGCGTAATCCTCAGCAGTAAATGAGGTATGAACAGGCAAGAAATAAACAAACTTAGTCAATCTATTAACCACAACCCAAATGGAATCATGATGGCGTCGGGAAGGAGGTAAACCAATCACAAAGTCCATATTTATCTCTTCCCACTTCTAGGTGGGAATACTAAACTCCTGCATCATACCACCAAGTCTTTGGTGTTCAACCTTAACCTATTGGCATGTTGCACACTTAGCTACAAACGCTGCTATATCTTTCCTTAAGCCACTCCACCAATAGATTTCCCGCAAGTCTCGGTACATCTTGGTGGCACCAGGATGAATAGAATATCGCGCCCCGTGCGCTTCAGCCATAATCCTCTGTCTCAGATCATCAACATTCGGGACACACAATCTACCCTGCAATGTCATCACACCATCTCCCCTTTAGGAGAAAACCTTTACTTTTTGGTCCTTGACTGACTCCTTCAGTCTGACCAAACTAGCATCTAAGTATTTATTTTCCTTCACTTCCGAAACCAAGGAGGATTCAAAACTACTCTGAACCCCTATACTACCTTCAGCAGAGTCAAACAACTTAACCCCCAATCTATCCAAACGATGTACATCACGAGCCAACTCTTTCTTACCTTCTATCACATGCGAAACACTACCCATGGACACTCTACTTAGGGCATCCACCACAACATTGGCCTTGCCCGGATGGTATAGCTCACTCATATCATAGTCCTTTAATAATTCTAACCATCGTCTCTGCCTAAGATTCAATTCTCTCTGGGTAAACACATACTGCAGACTCTTATGATCAATGAAAACATCAACATGGACACCATCCAAATAGTGTCTCCAGATTCAAAGCAAACACAACACTAGCCAACTCAAGGTCATGGGTGGGGTAATTTTTCTCATGGGGTTTTAACTATCTAGAAGCATAAGCTATCACCTTACCCTTCTGTATCAATACGCAACCCAACCCAACTCTCAAAGCATCACAGTACACCACAAAACCATCAACACCATCAGGCAAAGTCAAAACAGGGGCTGAAGTGAGTCGAGTCTTCAACTCCTGAAAACTCTTCTCACAAGATTCGGACCACAAGAACTTCACTTTCTTTTGGGTCAACCGAGTCATAGGAGATGCTATAAGGAAGAAACCCTCAACAAAACGGCGGTAATAGCCAGCTAAACCCAAGAAACTTTGGATATCAGTCGGAGAAATAGGTCTAGGCCAATTTCTAACATCTTCGGTCTTTTGGGGATCAACTCTAATACCCTCGGAAGAAATGGTATAACCCAGAAAAGCAACTGACCTTAGCCAAAACTCACACTTACTAAACTTGGCAAACAACTTGTGATCTCTAAGGGTTTGCATGACATTTCGGAGATGATCAGAATGTTCATCATCACTACGAGAGTACACGGGTATATCATCGATGAACAATATGACAAATATATCCAGATATAGTCTGAACACTCGATTCATAAGGTCCATGAAAGCTGCTGGGGCATTAGTTAGCTCGAAAGACATAACAAGAAACTCAAAATGGCCATAAAAAGTTTGGAAAGAGGTTTTTAGGATGTCACACTCCCTAAATTTGAGTTGATGATAGTCGGAATGAAGGTATATCTTTGAGAAATAACTTACACCTTGCAATTGGTTAAATAAATCATCTATTCTCGAAAGGGGGTACTTATTTTTTATGGTGACTTTATTCAGTTTACGGTAATCAATGCACAAATGCAAAGAGCCTTCTTTCTTTCTCACAAACAACACAGGAGCACCCCAAGGAGAAACACTGGGCCTTATGAAACCCTTATCTAGTAGATCTTTGAGTTGCTCTTTCAACTCCTTAAGTTCTGCAGGGGCCATACGGCAAGGAGAAATAGAAATGAGCTGAGTATCGGGAAGAAGATCAATCCCGAACTCTATCTCTCTATAAGGAGATATCCGTGGGAGATCATCAGGAAAGACATTAGAAAACTCATTGATGACATTAACAGACTGGAGAGTTGGAGTCTCAGACTTAGTGTCTTTGACTCTAACAAAATGGTAAATACACCCCTTGAAAATAATCTGTCTAGCTTTGAGGTAAGAGATAAAATGACTCTTGGGTAACACAGAATTCCCAGACCAATCAAACACGGATGCACCCAAAAACCGAAACTTGACCATTCGGGTCCGACAATCAATAGAGGCATAAAAAGAATACAACTAGTCCATACCCAGAATCACATCAAAATCTACCATGTCTAACTCAATCAGATTAGCCAACAAGACTCTATGAAGAACGGTAATAGGACATTTTTTATACACTTTCGAGGATAGGCTCAAGAATAATCTCAGGACTCATTTCAAAATTCACAGCAATCAAAGGTGTAACAGATGAGAAACTAGATCCAGGACCCAATAAAGCATCCACATCAAACTGAAATATACGAAGCATACCAGTAACAACATCGGGAGAGTCCTCCTGTTCCTGGTGGGATGGTAAAGCATAGAATCTATTCTGGCGCTTTCCGCCAGTATTGCTAGAAGAGGTGCCCTGAGTTGGGGCTGGGCGAGTTGCTGGAACTGGAGCACTAACAGTCTGAGTCTGGGTCTGAGGGCAATAGTCACGACGCCCATGTCTATCCTATGGACAATCTCTAACTTTGTGTCCAATGTCACATCATCGAAAATAACCTCTCTTCTTTCCCCAACACTCACCCGAATGAGCCCTACCACACTTAGGACACAGGGGACAATTTGGCTTACTGCCAGCACTGTACTGGGACCTGGATGCATATGACCTGCTACCTTACTCCTGCCTACCTCTAGGCACGGGAGCACTATAAGATGACAGTACTGTCATAGATGAATAGTACTGATACTGAGGGCGACTCCCTCCCTATGATCTAGTCTGACCCTGTCCGTGCTGCTCGGACCTAGCTCTCTTATTCTCTCTCTTTCTATCTCTCTCCTTAATTTCGTCTGCCTCAATCTATTGGGCATGAGTCATTAGCCTAGAAAGATTTATCTCACTATTCAGCATAGCAGACCTACACTCCTTAACCACATAACTAGACACTCCAGTCACAAACTTACTCATACTAGCCCGATTATCAGCCACTAAGTCAGGAGCATACTTGGCCAACTGATTAAACTTTAGACAGTACTCCCTAACAGTCATAGAGCCCTGTCGCAGGTTCATAAACTCTTCCACCTTCGCCTATCTTATCTCCAAATGGAAAAACTTATCCAGGAATGCATCTTGGAACTCTTGCCAAGTCGTAGGGACAGCTCCCTCACCTCTACCTTTCCTCCAAGCAACAACCCAGTCATAAGCAAGGTCTTTTAATCTATACGCAGCCAACTCCACACTATGTTACTCAGATATATACATCACCTGAGTAGTCTTCCGCACCTCCTCTAAAAACAACCGTTGATTCTCATTAGAATTGGACCCATAGAATTTTCGCAAATTCATCCGCATAAAGTCACGGATCCTGGCAGCAGCAAAATCACCTCCCTGCTGCTGTGGAGCCGGGCCAGGGTTGGCCTAAACATTTGCAGTAACAGCTTAGGCTAGCGCCTAAAAGGCTGCTCGAAATTCAGCACAAGACACATTTTCATTAAATGGATCAGCGGGTTGAGGTTACTGACCATCAATATTTCTTCTCACTCTACGTGGAGGCATATTTCTGAAAGAGGTGAGCATGAATCAATAGCAGAGAGAGACACTTTAAGCACGATAGACTTTTGAAAGAAAGAATCACACTTTTTCCTAAAACGTCTTGTAGCCTCTTGCTCATAAATGTGGCGCGCTACACACTGATGATCAAGACTCTACTTAACGCGGCTTGTCAGACTAGGACACCTTAAAACCTTAGGCTCTGATACCAAGTTTGTAACACCCCAGAAAATGGGTCCCGGAGCATCACACGGTGCTTAAGGCTACGACTAGCCCCAAGCTAACCCTTTGAGCCATTTTCATTCAGTTCAACACAAATCAACGGGGTTTCCATAAATAACCCTTAAATATCAATAGAGTAATCATCATCCAAGAATAAAAGAATTTCATAATGATAACAAAATACGACTTATTAGTAAACTCCCAACATCTATACTAGTCTAACAAGCCTCTAAGAAAATCAATAAAACCAGCGAGCCATTGAGACATACCCAAACTGACTAATACTCAATTATCAAATGTAAACGATTTCGTGAAACCAAAATCAGACATCACATCCTCGGAACATAAGGACTCACCACACCAGAGGATGTAGAACAGCGTGCCAGAAAAATCACTGTCGAACCTGGAACTGAGTACCTGAACCTCCATTCTAAGAAAATGCAGCCCACATCGAAGATGTGGGTCAGTACTATGGAAAGAAACTGAGTATATGGGGGTGTATGTAGTTTTATAAACATCATCATCATAAATATTTATAAGAAATATGCAGAATGTATGAAAGACTCACATAGTCCGAAGAAAATCATCATAATCATGAGAGGATGAAATAAGTATAATAACACATGTGAGTCATCATATAATTTGTCAATCACTTTCAGTTCATCAAGAATATCAATTCTCATAATGTAAATATCATTTAAATCTTTCGAAAGAATAACTTTCACAATTCCACTTTCAAATCACTTCACCATTCACCATAGACACAAGGAAACACACACACACTGGGAGATCCTATAACCGACATAAACCATGTGAGCCACATGGAGTCCAATGTCCAAGCCACGTTGGGAAGAGCCGTCCTATCCTTTCCATCAGAGTAGGACTTCCAATATCAATCCAAAAACACTAGTGATCACTATATAAATCAGCCTCAGGCTCACATCCTATGGGGCACGTAGTTTTAAGGAAGTAAGGTCACTTTATACCTCCCACTCGATGCTAAAGAGTACTCCTGGATTTAGCTCAGATTATTTTAAAGACAATTCACAATAAAACAACTTTTATCAATATATAAGTATACATCGGGAGCCATCATGCTACCTATTTATCATAATCAAACACGTTGTGGATTTCTTTCATATTTGAGTTCAAAGAGACTCCATTAAGACCAAAAGGTCAAATTATTCAACACATCTCAAATATTCAACATCAACGTTCTTATAGAACACATTTTCTCAAAGACACAATTTCAAATAGGGTTCAAGACCCAAATATTAAAATCATGATAAATATTATTCAAGATTCATGCTTTATATCACCACACATGTAAATCCATATTTCAAAATTATAGACATCAAAATTTCATAATAATCATCATAGAATATGTGTTCATGATTCAAAATCATAATAATCAAGTAAAAATCATGTCTTCGTAATTTAAATTACTTTTGGGCACATGAACGAAAGAGTGCTCTTGGTGAAAAAAAACCCCACATACCTTGAAATTGACCTCTTGATTATGGAATACTGTTCACACAAATAAGGGGTGCTCCTCGAAGGTCTCGAGATGATGGGTTCGATTATCGGATCAAATTTGAATTTCTACAGTGAAATTGGAAGATATTTGGAGCTCAAAAAGGATCTAGGGTTTAGTTCTCTCAATGTTTTTTATGGAAGAACATGAATTTTATGGCTCAATATAGGTATAAATTGACAATTTTCGTCCATGAAGTGAAGGCATAATGACCAAAATGCCCTTAAAAAGCAACTAATTCTTGAATCTGTCCTTTGGTGGACTATTTTGATAGTTTGAAGTAGATCAACCATAACGTTTTACTTAGATATTCAAATTAGATAAAACCAATTTCATTAGAAAGAGGACTCTCATATCTTTCCGTTGATATATAGTATCTCACCCAGATCATTATGTACGAGGAGTTATGATCATTTGAAGTTGACCCAAGAATTCACTTTTGGGAGGCTGAAGTAGATCGACCATAATTTATTTCTCTGATAGACAAATTGGATGAAACCAATTTCATCAGAAAGAGAACTTGTAGAGCTTTCCGTTGATATATAGTAGATCACCCAAATCATTATGTACAAGGAGTTATGATCGTTTAAAGTTGGAGCAAAAATACTCCATGCCTCAGTACTTTTTCCTGCACGTTTTACTGTTTACTACTATTCACAGTTCGATCGGAATGTTCATAACTCGTCGCTCGGGTGTCCGTTTTGGATGATCCACATATCATTGGAAAGCTTATTCGATACTCTACACAATGGTAGGTCATAATCTAAGACGTTCCTTATGGAAAATTTATAATTTATTTTAGAAGATAGAACCCTAGATGTTTAGGCACAAAATTTCAACGAAAAATTTCCTAGGGTATTACAAAAATACATGGGCACTTCTTTGATAATCATAAAACATTCCTATCAATGCAATTCTGATATTTGTGTTACTTCTGAGTTAGGTGGCATACCCTACATATTTACAACCCCACGTGCTATATGGGATCCGCCCTTAACTCGACAGACAAGTCCCTAGCCTAAGTTTGCCACAAAAGTTAGAGTATTTGAATCTGCTATGCCATAGGAACGTCGCCAGCATTTAATAATAATATACTCGTATCATCAAAACACGATTTTGGGAAATGAGTTTTATGGATCATGCCTTCTTTGGGTAACCACCTAACATCTCTTAAGCCCATTTTTAGTATGTTCTAAACATGCATTCTTCTGAAATCAAATTATAAAATTCTAAGAAAATTTTTTTATCTTGGTCTGCCCTGAATCTGTTATGGCATTCATCTGTTTTAGTATTGTCATACCAAGACTTGCAGGTCATATTCTCTGCGCCATACCTTATCATATTATCACTCTTTATTCAAAACATAAAGTTTGGACCACCATATCATTCAAACAATTCTAGAGAATCCATACTTCAAAACATATGTTAAAGAATGCAAAGAATCTCTCTTTTCAGCATTTCAACAAACCATGCAATTCTCACATTAAATATCTTCAACATTTATCAAGAAGTAAAACCCCCCTCTCTTCAATTCAAAATCATAATCAAATCATAAACAAGAATTAAGACGTTTGTATCATGTTTCTCAAAATGCATTCGAAATAATCCATATCGTATGAAAAGAATGGAAAATCATAGAAAGAGAGGGATTTTATATTTTCATGCTCTCAATTAAATACTCAAACACAATTTCATACATACATGTATACAAGTACAAATCAATTTAAGGGAAAGGCCTCAAGACCAAATCAATATCATCAAAAGCTTTAAAAGTATGAATCTAATTATAAATCCAAAACCCTTGTTGTAAATTCATGATTTCTAAACTTTTAACATGATTAAAAGAAGAATTTATCATGCCTATGTAGATTTAGGAAAACTCCATGTACCTTAGATTTTGTAGTTAGAAAAATAAAATTCGAATCTTAAGCAGTTTCTTGGAAATCTTGAACTTAGAGGCTTGAATTCTTGATCTTTGATGAAGACCCTAATTTGATCTTGTTCTTAAGAGTGGAGAGGATTTGGGATGCTGAAAACTAATAGAATATGTATTATGATGCTTAGGGTAGATTTATATTCGTTAGGGATAAGTTCTAGGTGAGAAAAAGATCAAAATACCCCTAAAGAAACAAAAAAGGTCTCAGGAATTTCTGCCAGTTGACAGACTGACATGCTAAAGTAAAATGGGCATAACTATTGACTCCGATGTTAGATTTGGACGAAATCAATTGTGTTGGAAAGAGGAATCAAATAAATTTTATTTGATATATAGTAGGACTCCCAGTTCTTTATATATAGAAAGTTATTGTCGATGGGAGTTGATCCTGATATGTGTCCAATCTGCTCCCAATCTGCTGAAGCAGTTGCAAAGCAGATCAAACCAGTGTGTTATGACCTTGACATGTGGCCAAACTGCTTCCAATCTGCTGAAGTAGTTGTAAAGCAGATCAGATGGAATACTCCATTTTGTAAAGTCATAACTTTTCACTTGGGTATTGGATTTAAGCGATATTGGTACAATTGGAAAGACATTTTGAAGAGCTTTCATTTGATATATAGTAGGACCCAAGTTGAAGTATCCACTAAAAACTTAATCGATAGATTTGTTTTCAACTCGTCTTAGAGTTAGGGGATTCTCGTGACCTCAATTCATGTTCAACGGTTCTCCCACACTATAGGAGTGATCACCACACATATATTAACAATGAATCATTTAGCTCGGGTATATACGCGTAGAAATGATGGTCCAAATTCTAGCCTAAAAGTACGGGGTGTTACATTATCTCCCCTTTGGGATCATTCATCCCCGAATGATGAGTAGGGACTTCTTGAAGCTCTAAAAGTGTAGAATAAAGAACGTGACAGTGATTTGAATGTTTTTACTCAACAAAAATATGCGAAGGCATCACTCGATCTTCATGATAACCCCTAGGGAAATGAGTAAGCACAAAACTTGAGATAACAAAACTTGACATCGACAGGATCTTGGCATGCGTTTTATGGAACATAATCAAAATATTGTAAGATATGAATTTTCTTAAGAGTATTCAGCATGATTAAGATTGGTACAAGACATGAGATAAGATTCTTGCATGACATAAGGATATTAGCATTTCTATCTTACAAGATACAATGAAAAGACTTAAACTTAGAGACACTACTTGTCTATACTCCAACATTAATCAACATACTTTATCATTTCCAACTTACAGTTCTCCCGTAACACATCTAACCACAAGAATTTGTGTTCCGCCATAATATACTTCTGTGTTGAAGCCTAACTCAGAGGAAAAAGGTGCTAATTTAAACTATGGGACCCTGTACTCTACATCATATTAAGAAATCACCTCACCTCATCACTATAATCCAACAACCTCAAGTCTTAATTCAAGGAATACTAACCACGTGGCACATTGGTTTGCGTTTTCATCAATCACAAAATTCAAGCCTACCTCTACTGTACCCCATTTCATGGATATCTCCACTAAAACCAGCAAATTTAATCATTCTCACCAAGATTCTTGCCATAAACTTCCCTCCTAACTATTTCACGTAAAGAATATCCATCTCCTTCCTTCCCCTAATCCTCTAACCTTAACTCAAGAAATCACATCAAAATTTTCACCTACAACGACATCTACTCCCCCACCTAACACACTTCTACGCTTCCATAAACACCATCATACTAGCATACAGAGAGTTATTAAAGGACCTGAGCACTAGCATCATGAAAGAGAGTAACACTATTTGGTTATAACACAGACTTATTGCACTACTCAAGGCGGGACATGAGTTGAAGATAAGATACAATGACAGAGTATTTCATATACCAAGTTTTGGATCACAAGTGGAGAGTCGTTCTGGAATAAAATCAACATAACACGAGTTCTTAAGACAACCATAGTGAGAAACATGGGAGCTTACATCACAAATCTTATAATATGAGTATATAATTCATGATGTCGAAGATTTAGGCAAGGACTTCTACTCGAAGCTATCGTTTCTCATCTTCAACGCTGATATAGTCATGAGTTCTCACAACTTTATTATGTTGGATAATCCCGACATAAAATAAATCATTAACATATGAAAATCACAGTTCCTTAGAACCAAATCATAATTGGGACATAGATTTATTGTTCATGAGCAACATAACATAGAGCTTGGATCACCGAAGGACATTATTTCTTCTAGTTTGGAAGTAAGGACATATCATTAGTTACACAGAGTGCTCAAACCTTAGACATAGGTAGGACTTGGATACGTAATGTAAGGCATTAGCTGAGTGACCTCTTAGATTGAAGTACAAGGAGTTTTCATGAATAGAAATAGGTTCATCATGACTCTTCCCTAACTCACCACAATATGAAAATTCGGAAACTACCTTAACTCAACATCTCCCTCTTAGATTAAAGTCATAATCCTAGACTTGAGAACTTATTTTCTTATCAATCTATAACCACAATTCTCAAAATAATAGGGGGTATTGATATACACATGAACACAACCTTTCCTCAATAATTTAACATAAAGACACTAAATTTTTTCTAGGACATCCCCCTTTAGGGATACTAATAATAACTTCTTCGAACCCTAAAGTCACCAACTTATGACTAACATTATTATAGGTATGGGCATCTATGCTTTTAATCACTCAACACTTCTTCTTCAACTCCTTAGAATACTAGCATTACACCTCTAATCACATAACTTACATCTTAACAAAATTTGTAAAATCATACCCAAGGCTCATATTGCCTACCAGTATTTCCTTAATTCAACTTTAACGAACATCGAACAACAACTCATCAGGCTTCTCCATACTATAATTTTAAGAACGCAACTAGGTACGTAAAACACTTATACACATAAATGCTAAACTTTCCCTTTTTAAGTATACTCTAAAGGCATTGCTTTCCCAGAACGCTACTCTTAATTTTTTTGCTATCCTCTATCATCATCAACCTACAGCATGCAGTCCGATGAGCATACACAACCTCACTCATTATCACATAAAAATCCACTCTCCACTACTTAGCCTTCTAACATTAGACTGTTAATCGTATAACTCATATCATAAAATCTTACCTAATGAGTAACGTCATACTACCAGGGGGTGGAACTTATTCTTATATACTTACTCCCTTATCCACTTAATGACTCATCCACAATTCATCATTTTAATACTAGTCCTCATATACATATATACCTGCATTACCACTTAAACTTTTCATCAATTATCAACCTAGGCTCTTTCACAAATCACATCAAGCCTACTAATTCATTCCCACAAAACATACATCATTAATCTTATGATACTATTCTTACCACCACGTTCTACATCTAAAATTCAAGCCTATAGTCTAGCATCAATTATTTACCACCAATGAAGAGTGCAACATAATATACTAGTCCATCAAATTGGGATATTCTACCCAAATACCTCATTTCACCTAGATACTACCTACAACCAAATCACCTCCATGAAACTACTACTTGATACAAGACTAAGTATGTATCAAGATATTCCGACCAACACAAGAACAACATGATGAACAACAAAGTGCTAGCGAATCGAAAATGGTCACATACGGCTTCACTAGGCTTGCAACACTTGTTTGAACTAGAAAAATGAGTTTAACAACTCGAACAACAAAGACAATATTGATAGTGAATGGAAAGATCCCCGCACGGCTTCACTAGGCTTTTAGATTCAACAATACAATGTTAACTAGATTTATTAAAAAAATAGAAAATTGACACATAATATTCATTGATCTAAGAACCCTAACAAGAGAAAGGACCCTAATACTAATGAATAACAATACCAAGTTCTTACTTGGACCAAGAGGAGCTCAGAGATCCCTAAGAACCTAGTTTTTAGACAAGATACAATACTAGTATCACTCTACTAGTGAGAATTTGGTTTTGGCCTCTCCAAAAAGCACGATTTCATTAGGATCAAAGTTTACACTAGAATCAATAACCTTGAAGCACTAATGGACTCCTCTTAAGTCCTTGCACAATTTTATAATCTTTTATGACTCAATCAGAAAGGATCATACCATTTAGATTCTAGACTTCTGCACTTGAATCACCTTAATAATGAGTCATATATGAGAATATCAAAGTAAGAAAAGAATTGGGATAACTTTACTTTCGTATGGGTGACACCATAGCATAAACCAGAGTATGAAAAAGGAACATTCTAACTCCATAGCATGAACTAGAACATAAAGAAAGAGAGACATTCCTAAATGCCCTGTAGCCTCGTACTTATAAGTATGGCGCGCTACATACCCATAATCAAGACTCTACTCGATGTGATTTATCAGACAACCTGGGACCATGAACCATGCTCTAATACCAAGTTTGTCATGACTCGAGCTGGGGCCCTGACCGCGACGAGCATCCGGAACCATGAAGGCTCAGACGCCCCTTTCTATTCGTCAATCATGAACACCATTCATATACAATAAGGAAAAAAATCCAGAAAAGAATTACAATGAAATCTTGGTCAACTTTTAATTCAAACTGCTCAATATTGAAATAAGTTCATAAAGATCAATAAAATCTAACACTAGTCTGTGAAATCTCTACTGACTGAAAATAACCTATGTTTGAAGAATGAGACAAGGCCCCAAATCGGACCATGAATCAAAATAAAATAGAAATAACAAGTTCTAATCCAGGCATTCTGAAGTAAAGGAGGCTCACCAGTTGCAAACTTCTGACAAGTCAATCTATTTCTTAAGGGACCCCAGGAACGTGTCTCAGAATTTTAAAATATAAGGGGTCAATACAGTTGTACTGGTGTGTAGAGCAATCCAAAATAATACTTTTATATAAATAAAATAGTTGAGAGTAAGTCATAAAACATCATGCATGATATAGTTCAAAACATATGGGCATTTCTTTGATAAGCATAAAATATTTCTATCAATGCAATTCTGATCTTTATATTACTTTTGAGTTAGGCGACATACCCTACATATCTACTACCCCACGGGCTATATGGGATCCGCCCTTAACTCGACAGCCAATCCCCCAACCCAAGTTTGCCGCAAGAGTTGGAGTATCTGAATCTACTATGCCATAGGGCCGTCGCTAGCGTACAATAATAATATACCTATATCGGTAAAACACGGTTTAAGGCAATGATTTTTATGGATCATGCCTTCTTTGGGTAACCACCTAACATCTCTTAAGCCCATTTTTAATCTGTTCTAAACATACATTCTTCTAAAATCAAATTTTGAAATTTTAAGTAAAAATATGTATCTTAGTCTGCTCTAAATCTGCTATGGCATTCATCTATTTTGGTATCGTCCAACCAAGACTTGCAAGTCATATTGTCTACGCCATACCTTATCATATTACCACTCTTTATTCAAAATATACAGTTTGGACCACCATATCATTCAAATAGTTCAAGAGAATCCATACTTCAAAACATATGTTAAACATTGTAAAGAATCTCTCTTTTCAACATTTCAACAAACATGTGGTGGTCATGTATTTTTGACAAACCATGCAATTCTCTCATTAAATATCTTCAACATTTATCAAGATGTAAAACTCCTCTCTCTTCAATTCAAAATATAATCAAATCATAAATAGGAATCAAGACATTTGTATCATACTTCTCAAAATGCATTCGAAATAATTCATATTGTATGAAAAGAATGGGAAATCATAGAAAGAGAGGGATTTTATATTTTCATGCTGTCAATTAAATACTCAAACACAATTTCATATATACATATATACAAGTACAAATCAATTTAGGGAAAAGGACTCAAGATGAAATCAATATAATCAAAAGCTTTAAAAGCATGAATCTAATTATAAATCCAAAATTCTTGTCGTAAATTCATGATTTCTAAACCTTTAACATGATTAAAAGAAGAATTTATTATGCCCATGTAGATTTAGCAAAACCCCACGTACCTTAGATTTTGTAGTTAAAAGAATGAAATTCAATTCTTAATCAGTTTCTTGGAAATCTTGAACTTAGAGGCTTGAATTCTTGATCTTTGATGAAGACCCTAATTTGATCTTGTTCTTGAGAATGGAGAGGATTTGGGTTGTTGAAAACTGATAGAATATGTATTATGATTCTTAGGGTATATTTATATTCTCTAGGGATAGGTTCTAGGTGAGACAAAGATCAAAATACCCCTAAAGAAATAAAAAAGGTCGCAGGAATTTCTGCCAGTTGATAGGCTGACATGCTGAAGTAAAATGGACATAACTTTTGACTCCAATATTGGATTTAGACAAAATCAATTGCGTTAGAAAGGAGACTCAAAGACCTTCATTTGATATATAGAAATTCTCCCAGTTCTTTAAATACAGAAATTTACGAATAACAGTAGTTGACCTTGATCTGTGGCCAATCTGCTCCCAATCTGCTGAAGCAGTTGCAAAGCAGATCAACCCAGTGTGTTCTGCCCTTGATCTGTGGCCAAACTGCTTCCAATATACTGAAGCAGTTGCAAAACAGATCAAAGCAGATAGGATATAATACTCCATTTTGCAAATTCATAACTTTTCACTCGGGTATTGGATTTAGGCGAGATTTGTACCGTTGGAAAGATACTTTGAAGACCTTTCATTTGATATATAGTAGGTCCTCTAATTCTTTGTATACAAAAAGTTATGGCCAATGAAAGTTGACCCAAGTTGAAGTGTCCACTAAAAACTTAATCGATAGAATTGTTTTCAACTTGTCTTAGAGTTAGGGGATTCTTGTGACCTCAATTCATGTTCAAAGGTTTTCCAACACTATAGGAGTGATAACCAAACATATATTAACAAGAAATAATTTAGATCGGGTCTATATGCGTAGGAATGATCGTCTAAATTCTAGCTCAAAAGTACGGGGTGTTACAGCAACCTATTTGGATAAAGGATTATGCAGTACCAAAGAAGAGAAGAGGCACTAGATACCCTGTTGATAATTATCTATCTTACAAGAATACTACTCCTACCTGCCAAAGTTATGTAAGTAGTTTTTCCACCTTGATAGAACCACAGTTTTTTAGTTAAGAAGTCAAAGATGACAGATGGATCCAAGCTATGAATTTGGAAATTTAATCATTGAAGGATAATAACACCTGGAAGATAGTTGACTTACCTCTTGATAAGAATTTCATTAGCTCAAAATGGGTGTATTCAATTAAGTACAAGGCAAATGAAGAGGTTAAGGGGTTTAAATCAAGGTTGGTAGCAAAAGGTTACAGTCAACAAGAGGGACTAGATTACCATGATACATTTTCACCAATAGAAAAAAATAGTGATTGTCAGATGTGTCATTGTTCTTGCTATCTAAAGAGATTGGTTTCTATACTAAATGGATGTATACAATGCCTTTTTACAAGGTGATTTAGAAGAAGAAGTATACATGAAGATACCTGAAGGTTTTCAGCAGAAAGGAACTCATAAATTCTGTAGGCTGCTTAAGTCTTTATATAGAATTAAACAAGCCTCTAGACAATGGAATATTAAGCTCACAACAATACTTATAGTAGCAGGATTCACTCAAAGTGCTTATGACTACCCTTATTTACCTTTAAGAAACCAGAAAGAATGGTAATAGTGTTGGTTTATGTGGATAATTTACTTATCACTGGTGACAATAAGTCTATGATTTCTGAGTCAAAAGAAGTGTTGCACAGGCAATTCTAGTTCAAGGACTTGGGAGAGCTCAGATATTTTTCAGGGATTAAAGTTTTAAGATCTAAACAAGGTGTTATACTAAACCAAAGAAAGTATATACAGAATTAATATCTAAAACTAATCTTGCTGGTGCAAAACTAGTGTTCACACCTATGGAGTCTAATGTCAAGATGACATCAGTAGAGTATGATAAAGCTATAAGTTTCACTAAATATGTTATCTTGAAGGATGCAACCTTATATTAGAGATTGGTTGGGAAGCTTATATATGTTACTGTAATACCCCGTATTTTCCTAGCCTAGATTTACCCTCAGTACATGGGTTATCCTAAATAATTTTTTTTGAAATACTCAGTAATTTTCAAATTTGAGCCTGCCATTGCGTAGGAAATTCAATTATCTTTACAACGATATAAAATTTACCTAAATCCGACAACTAAGTAAGAAATGGCGATTTTAAGTTTCAATCGTTAAATATCATCATTTAGGCCAGTAGCGCATCACGGAGTGTGTTAGAATAGAAATTGTCAATTTCTAATGTTAATCTGTGATATTAGCACATCGTGCCATAGACCCAGTTCACAATTGTCAATTTCCAGTGTACCAACGCGATTTCACCACGTCGCGGTGCACTTCCAGTTCGCAAATAAAGTGGTAACGCGATACCACCGCGTTGTGCCACCATGTAATTTCTTAGTTGTCATTTTCTAGTAGCTTGGCACGATAGTGGCGCATCGCGCCAGGGGTCCAGATCGGGAAAATTTCACAAAAACTTAAGTTGCTCCTAGGGTTAAAACAGTATTTTCCATAATTTTATTCTGCCTAGATATGGGATTTAAGCCCTAAAAACATGTAAAATCCTTCATTATTCACTTTTCCCAAAATCAAAAGATAATTCTCTCTCAAAAAAGCAAACCCTAGCTCTCAAGAATCAAGGTCAATCCTAAAAATCTCTCCAAGAACTCTAAGAATCTCACAAATTAAGGTATGTTAGATGTTCATCTATGGGTCCCTTCGACCCATAGAGTCAAAGAATCCATTTTTAAAGATTCAAGAATTATAGTAGATTTTATGAAGTGGTATAAAATGTATGTTGAATTGAGTAATCCTCATGTTTTAATCCATGAATTTGCAAGTTGATTGTTGTATCCACGTTAACCCTAAGTGTTTATGATTTAATGAACCAAGTATGCTTCCCATGTGTTTGATAAATTGTCTATGAGAATGAAATAATGCCATTATATCATGCTAACATGTATTCCCTATTCATATACAAGTTAATGCATTTTAAGTGTTTGATGAAATGTCTCTATGAATGAATTGTGACCAAGTGAACATTGTTATGTTATTCAAGATTATACTTTTCTTTACTTTTCATGCTATTGAGTCTTAGGGGCATTTCATACCCGACAATCTAGCTGTTACTTAGAGCTAGTGTTAGTTACAGAATAGTATCAGTCATGTAACGATCAGTAGTACTCTTAGTCCCTTACAAAATTTAGTAGAATTCAGCCAGTTACAGAACTTAGGAAAACTCAGTAATCTCAGTATCAGTCCAGTCCATTTCAGTATACTCAGTTCGGTGTCTTTCAGTTGGGAGTAGTATTCAGCATCGAGTGAGCCCAAGGATAGGGGCTCACCTGCCAGGAGAGGGTGTGATCCTTACAAGCAATCCTTACATTCCAGAACTACGTAGCTAGTGTAGGTTGAGACATCAAACCTGTCAGTTGAGGGTTGATGAGGTGCTCTACCTGCCAGTAGAAGGTAACACCGTTCTCGTTTAAGGAACCTACCAGTAAAAGGTTACTCTTTAGCTTGTCTTAACCCGTGGCACAGTACTGACACCCTTCTAATTAGGGTTACAGGTTGGACCCCTATTAGTTTAGATTAGGACATGTCAGTGAGATGATTATCTCCCACATTTTCAGTTTCAGTCTCAGTTAATCAGTATCAATAATTCTCAGATTATCAGTATATTCAGTTATCAATTATCAAATTAAGTTTTAGTATACTCAGTTACAGTATGCACAGTATGTTCAGTAGTTACAGATCCTCCATGTATGCTAATCCAGCTCTTGCATATCATTTAGTCAGTTATTGTTCATGCATATGAACCCTTGTATTTAGCCTTACCTTATCTAGCATACCAGTACATTCCCATATATTAATGCATACTTTTCTGTGCTATGCTGTTTCTTATCATAGGTTTGGACACTCAGGTTCCTGACCGTGCTTAGCTAGGTTCAACTAGCAGTAGCAGATTTAGCAGTGAGTCCTTATCTATCGAGGATATGCTTTTATTTCAGTACTTCAGCTTAGCAGTATTGTAGTAGATGAAGTTAGTTGGGGGATTGTTCCATCAACTCCACTTTCAGAAAATTTTAGTTAGAGGCTTTTCAGACTAGATTCAAACAGTATTTCAGATTCAGATGTTATTATTATTCATTATCAGTATTTTAGATGTTTGAACCTTATGGCATTTTAGCCTATTATTCCACAATTATTTCAGTATTATTGTTCAGTGCTCACAGCAGATAGCAATCATGGGTTAGCTTGTGGTCCTCCGGGATCGTAAGCACCATGTGACAACTAGATGGTAGTCCTGGGTTGTTATAGTTACTATCACCAGACTAGATATTAGTTATGTTGTTCAAACATTGAATCATTTTATGCAAATGCCTAAAAGACCTCATCTTGAAGCTGCATATAGGGTGATCAGATATTTATAAGGTTCAGTTAGTCAAGGAATTTGGATGAAGGCTCAAACTGATACAAACCTTGTATGTTGGTGTGACTTTGACTGGCAGCATGTCCTAACACAAGAAGATCTGTTACAGACTATGTAGTACAATTTGGAGAATCCTTAATATCCTGGAAATCAATGAAGGAACACACAGTATCTAGAAGCTCAGCTGAGGCTGAGTACAGAAGCATGGCCTCAGCTATTGCAGAACTAACATATCTAGAGAGATTGTTTCAAGAGTTGAATGTCTCTATTTCTGAACCTATCACCTTGTTCATAGCCAGTCATCTATACAATTGGAAGGCAATCCTATCTTTCATGAGAGAACTAAACATATAGAGATTGACTGCTATTTCATCAGGGAAAAAATCAAGAGTCGTTTGGTGCAAACTCTGTACGTTCCTACACAATTTCAAGTAGCAGATATTTTGACTAAGATTTTCGGACATAATCAACTTTCACATCTGTTAAGCAAGCTTGATGTGCTCAACATTTTGCACCCTTTAGCTTGGGGGGGCGGGGGGAGAGAGTGTTGGAAGATATTGATACTCAGTTAGTTAGCTAAATTAGTTAGCTGTAGAGATAGTGTACGGAGTTAATGTTCCATTGAATCAGTTAGTTAGTTAGTTAGTTGTGTGAGCTGGCAATTAATTATATGAGTGAGTCGGCTTAGAAAGCTTCTAGAAGATGTAAATCAAGTCTCTATATATAGATGAATAGCTGAAATCACATTGTAAGATAACATTTTTCAATATACAACTTTCCTTTCTTCTACTCTGTTCATGGAAGCTTACACTGTTAAGCTTCTCATTCTCTAAGCTTGATAAGGTTTGTCAGATTTTAAACTAGTGTAATGCATCAAAATGTATTTTGAATTTTGTGCTCTTAAATAATATGTCATATAGGATATTGGGCGTAAAGACTACTATTAAATATGGAAAGTGACATTCTTTTTAAAATAGACGAAAAGGAAATTAAGTAAGACAAACAAATTAAAAATGAAAAGTAGTAAAGATGAATCAATTAATTAAAGCCTCCTTTAAACCAGTCCCAATTGTTTCCCTTGTAAATAGATCATCGTTAATAGCATCTTCGGATAAAGAAAAATCAGTATATCCAATTTAATAGGACACATTCACATCAATCCTTGTGATGTGGGAAAAAGAAAGCTTCCGATGATCGTCTATTTTTGTACATGTATATATTGTACAAATGGTGTCCACATTATAACTGTACGTAGACAAGAACATATAAGAAGGAATTTTGCAGATTCTCATTCTTTAGTTGACAAAATGACTTACCCAAATTCTCTATAGATATTCCAAACAGCTAACATGTAGAATGTGTATATATCTACTTATCATCGTATCAACTTATTCTCACAAAAAGAAAATGGCTCAAGGGAGAGAAAAGGGTCGATGCTTATCTCCAAAGGCCATATATGGTTTACACGGCAGTGAACAGAAGAGCCACAACATGATAGAGTGGCCACAAAATATAGACTGTTATTTTATGCTGCCACCTAATTCACTTGAGAACCAGGTTCTTCAGTTGCTTAACAAAATGTGAAGTACAAAATGTAGTCAACAAAGAGATTTTACCATGAAAAACTACTTGTTCATGAGAATAAAAAATCATAACCTACCGATTAAGGATTCGCCTCAAAACTCCACCGAAAAAAGAGTTATTTAAGGTTACAACATAATTAAAGGGGTTAACTCTAGCATCTTTCCGATCCTAGTTGTAACTGCTTCTGTCAAGATTATACCCCCAATCTTCAAAGTTTTTACAACACACGAATCAAACACCTATTACAAATTCTCTATGTAAGTAAATTGGCTACAATTTAGGAACAATTAATTAAGTGTCACGATCCAAAATAACAAGGGTTGTGATGACACCAACTACAACTCAATGATAGGTAAGCCAAACTCAACAAACAAAATCAACTTCAAAACAAAAGTGAAACAGTAAAGCGTTGACACGAAAAATCATAATAACTCCAGACGTTATCAAATGGAAATAAATAATACACCAAAATCCCAAAGGCTCAGCTGTCACAAGTACTACAGAGACCTCTAAAATAGATATCAAGCTGAAAATACATGTTTGTCCAAGAATAAATAAGTCACAAGTAAAGATAGAGAAAACTAGGACAATCTCTGAAGATAGGAACTCATCACATCTTAATCAGTAAACTTCACAAGATCAAGGGTCGTGATGGTAATTCGTACTAGGATCTGCATTAGAAGGATGTAGAAAAGTACAACCACTAGTATTCACTAGGAGTGAGTTCCCGAAATAGCCACTCAAGTTTTAGAAATTTCCTTCAAATATCATTTATGTTTCATTTATGGCCACAATATCACTCAACTATTGCTCTTTTTCTCAAAAATACTAAATAACTCAAAAGTATTCTTCTCTCTTAGTTGGTATGCCATGTCATTAAAATCACATTTTTAAAAATAATAAATCATTTAATTCATCAAACTCATTTAACCAAAATTAAAACTTTATCCTTTTTTTTTTTTTGAAAAAAAATGCATGAGTTTAATTTTCATGCTTAGGAGACATTTAATTTTTACCACATTATTTTACAAGAACATTAAAATCTTTAGATAACTTATTTAATTTAATAATATTATTTTCTTTAGAAAACAACTGATCTTTGTAGGCAATTATATATAAAATCTAAATGATAATATAGGAAAATAAGTCTATAAAAAAGTATAAATACCTAAGTACAAGAATTTCTTCTTAATAAATTAATACATATATTTTTTAAAATAAGATTATAATTTTGATTAAATGAGTTTGATGAGTTAATATGTTTATTATTATTATTATTGTTTTAAATGATGGTTTACTGATATGACATGCTAATTAGAAGAGGAGAAGACTTTTGAGGTATTTAGTGAATTTTTTGAGAAAAATAGTGATAACTGAGTAATATTATTGTCTTAGGAAAAACAAAAGTGACTTTTATAAGTGACTCCAAAAACATGGATAACAATTCAAGAAAATAACTTTAGAAAAAATAGAAAGTTGAAGTAATGGTAAAAGATTTCTAACCATGAAAATTCTTTCTTAATAAATTAGTATAATTTTGTGAAAGAAAAGAATAAGAATATAATTTTGACTAAATAAGTTTGATGAGTTAAAATAGGTCTATTATTAAAAGAAATAATTTAATGACATGGCATGCCAATTAGAAGAGAAAGGACGTATGAGATATTTAGTTATTTTTTTTAGGATATAGTGATAGTTGAGTCATTATTATCTCTATAAAGAAAAAGTAATTTTTGTAGGCTATTCAAAAAATATGAGTGACCAGAAAAAGTATATGTCAAGTTTTAGTACCGATAAAGTTTTTTCAAGTATAATTTTTTGTTAATAAACTAATGCATTTTTTGAAAAAAAAAAATTTAATTGTATTTTGATTAAATGAGTTAAATAGGTTTAACATTTAAAAAAAAAAATTTAGTGACATAGTATGCCAACTAAGAGAGAAGAAAGCTTTTGAGGTGTTTAGTATTTTTTGAGAAAAATAGAGAGAGCTGAGTGATATTGTGGTCCTAAATGAAACATGGGGCTTTGAGTTGTATGTGACAAAAGAGTTTTAAAATGAGGTGTAGGTGACGCAAGTCTTAATTATTGAGTGCAGGTGATAATTACTTTATTATAGATTAAGAAAGTTTGGGAACTTTAAAAATAACCCACAAGTTTTTTAATTTACACTTTGATCCAAATGTTAGTTAATATAACTAGAATCAGAGGAGAAAAAAGGCGTGTTTCTCTCTCTTCACAATTATTGTTGTTCATTGTTGCTGCTGCTTTATTCATCATCTTCTGCTTCATTATCATCATCTTCTACTTTATTATCATCTTCATCTTATTCTTGTAGACCATTGTCATTTTTGTTGTTATTACCGCTATTGCTGCTATCTAACCAATTTCTTAGGTCAAATTTTATTTCCTATATCACTTTCATCTTTGGCATTACTTCATAGGTGACTTTGGTAAGTAAAATTATGATTTTTATTCGAATTTGACATCTGGGTACACATTTACTGTTGTTTTTCCAACAATGGATAGAAACCAATTATAAATCCAACATAAGTGCTCACAATTTAAATAGATCACTCATCTGGTGCATCAGATGTGTAATCTGTTGCAACTGAAGATTTATCTATTACACTAGACTAGTTATTTGTTGCATCACACTGATTATCTATTGCATCAGACTGATTATCTGTTGCATCAGAATGATTATCTGTTGCATCATACTGATTATCTGATGATTAATCTATTTGGAACAACACAAATCAGCCCTTGCCACAAACCCAACAGATAACAAATATGTTTCAACTCTTGCTATGCAAACTGGATTCAAAATTATTTCTTATGTCGAATTGTCGACATGTTTGTTGAGAATATATTAGACAGAATGAAAATTAAATACTCCCTCTGCCTAAAATTATTTGTCCCAAATTTCCTAATTTGATTTCTCATTTTAGTTGTCTTTTTTCATTAATCAAAAAGAGATTTAAAAATTTTCATGTTTTACCCTTTGTATTAATCATTTTTTCTTCAAATTAAAACGTAAACATCATTTAATAAGAGTATTATGGTAAACTAGGAATATTATTAATTATTTTTCTTAATCAATGTGCCATCTCAATTTGGGATAGGTAATTTGAGACGGAGGGAGTATGAATTAAAATGTCAAAGTCGTGCAACAAACTAGTTATCTGTTGAAATAAACTAGTTATCTGTTGCATCAGACTGCGTATCTGTTGCAACATATGAGTAATCTGTTTGAAACAATACAAATCAGCCCCTGCCACAAATCCAACAGATAAATCTTGCTATTGCTACTGGATTCAAAATTATTTCTCACATCCAATTGTCGACATATTTGTTGAGAAGATAATAGACAGAATAAAAATTAAATATGAATTAAAATGTCAAAGCTGATCAAACATAATTTTTTTATTAAACTAAAGCAAATAAAAATGCATATACATAGACGAGACTGAAACAAAAAAAATCATTTTATTATTATTATTATTATTATTATTATTATTATTATTATTATTATTATTGCAAGATGGCCAATTTTCCACAGGTAGCTGCAAGGCCCTCTTCAGCCGTCGGATCTCACGGAGCATCCTTGCTCTAACTGCTCTCAGTTTCTATTTAAGGTCATGAACCTGCATCCGAAGTTCATTTACGGTGTCTTGTAGAATAGCCATGTCCCACACTGGATCAACCATATTTAGAACACATATGAATTGACCAAAAATATAAAACAAAAGTAAAGAAAAGAATATCTGAATGTAATACAAGGTATAGTACAAATTGGCAAGAAAAAACTTACTGGAGTCAGGGAAGTGAAAGTGGTGGAAGGTGTAATATGAAAGACAAGATGCAATAAATAAATAGAGTGTAGTTGAATGAACGAATGACTAAGGAGGGACCTATTTATAGAGGATTGAATTTGAATGAGTGACAAAAAGACGCGATTGTTCACCTCCATTTATTAATTATATTTTTTATTATTGTGAAAAGTTATGACTTAAATAAATTAAGATGTATTGTGATAAGTCATGACTTTTCAGATTATTATTATTATTATTAAGTAGTTCTTTAAAAGAACCATTTTTATTGAGTTGTGAAAACAAATTCTATATCTGTTGCATCAGATAACTCATCTGTGACAACAGATATACCATCTGTTGCAACAAATAGAGAACCTGTTGTATGAGATAATCCATCTTTTGCAATATTTAATCTAATTTCCCATCTCTATTTATTAATTACATTTTTTATGACTGCGAAAAGTTATGACATTAATTAAATTAAGAAATATTGTGATAAGTCATAACTTTTTAGATTATTATTAATAATTAGTTCTTTCCAAGAACCATTTTTATTAAGTTGTGGCAACAGATTCTATATCTTTTGCTTCAGATTAGTCATATGTAAAAATAGATATACCATCCGTTGCAACAAATTGAGAACCTGTTGCATCAGATAGTCTATCTGTTGTAATATTTAATCTAACTGTTCAGCTCCATTTATTGATTACATTTTTGATTACTGTGAAAAGTTATGACTT